>NC_142775.1:38997852-39172352 GCF_988280905.1 Pimephales promelas | reverse complement strand
TTATTTATTTTCATTATTATGTACACACACCGGCAGTGCCATTTACATAGTTTTATATTAAATTTACATTATGTTTGTCTCATATCATCATTATTGTATATACTAAATTCACCCTGTGCTGCAAGATACATTTAGATTTACAATAATTTCCAGAAATCAGCTGTGTGGATGGAAATTGCTGATGTTATGGGATTTTAAGGTGAGATTCTCAATTCATTCAGTTAACGTGCGCTCTGAGGTAAAGTGTTCAGACTTCAGACTCAGCAACCATTGTATTTATTGTACAGGACAATCATAACATAGTATACAGACGTTATCTTAATTTCATAATGTCCTTAAACATACCAATATTGCTGGCCATAAACTGAGCGATAAACTAAATCTATGAACTAGGGATGCAAACAGTTAATCGATTATCGAATTTATAAGAATTTACTCCATTAAATTAAATTAATTGTCGGCTAATGTTTCAAGTTTTTTATGCAAGTAGTTTACCAGATAGATTATTATATAGTGTAGGTAGGATAAGCCTACCCATATAGATGTTTATTTAAAATGTATTTTATATTTCTTAATGTTTCACCTGCAACAGGTGAGCCAGTGCACGATCATTTTTTTTATGTATTTTAATTTTCTGTGCATAATTTATTTTGTTAAATGCCATCACTCTGTGACGTATCCCAACTGCACCAATAAAACATCAATTGAGCAATATAACATGCATTTTTATTCAGTATATAAGCAATTTTTAGCTTTTTATGTTCAATTGATACTGTGAGGAATTTACATTCTCGGGAAAATAGGCGCTTTTCAGTTAATCGTTAATAAATCGACACGGTTGGTAAACTAATGATTAATTCGCATCCCTACTATGAACAACTATTCTTTTGAGTTGTTGTTTTTATTTCTCAGTTGACTGAACCAGTTCATAAATCAGCTTAAGTGATTCATTAATGGATCGAAATTTAAAGTCTGTACCCAGTAATCACAAATGTCTAGGAAGGTAATGGACGTTCATTGGTTAAAAATGAGAATAAAAGTCTACAAAAGTGATGTCATAATGGACTGTGGTACTAGAGCTACGCTTTTAGTGGCCGTTCACACAGGAAGTGCTTTCCAATCACACTATATTTTAATTATTGGTCTATATATTGTTGTCCTTTATGGATCCCGACAGCATAAAGTTTGGAATGGTGTTATGGGGAATAAATGATGACTGAATAGTTTTTTGTTGTTGTTGTGATCTGTCCCTTTAAGTGTTCTGGAGTGAATGGTGCTTTAGTCATGTCTGTCTGGGATTCTCAACCTCAGTGAATAATCCTACCGTTTAATTTCTGAGACCGAACTTCATTTGTGTCCAGGCAACCGATCCATTTACTGGACAGCTCATTAAGACCATACTGAACTCTCTCTCTCTCTCTCTCTTTCGCAGAAAACAAAGACCCCATTTTAACCGCTCACATATTAGAATGAGTCACAAATCTCGCTCATGTCATTCCACGACGGCTCTGCTGCTTCTGCATCGCAGAAATCTCAAATATGTGGCACAATGTGCAGTATGATATTTTTTTTTTTATTCACATATGAATTATAATCTTACAGACGAGAACGTAAGAGCCACACAACAAAGATCTTGATTTTTGAGTGTGTGCAAAAGCTAGGCGATTCCCAATATCTTTGTAATGTGGTATAAAAATGAGCAACTTTGTGAATATGATTTAAATGTGATGTTTTATTTGGCCTTAAGCTTCGTAAAGACATTGTGATTAGATCAGTTTCATGATTTATTCCTTGTCACATGATTAACGCAATGCTTGATTTCTTGCGTTGATGCATTCGGAAATAGTTCACAATGCAAAGCAATGATGCATCATGTAATATAAGAGTTGTATTCTCAGCATTGCCACAAGGGTGGACATTAGCGTTAATTCAGCTGTCATTTCTGCAAACATTCGGAGAGTATCTAGCCAATTAGTTACAGTTAATTAAGCTGTCAACATTTATTACCGGTCAACACTAACAGTTATAGCTAGTTGCTTTAATAATAGCACATCTGCTTTGCATCTCCCCCTTGAGGACCACTACAGTAATGCAATAATGCATGTTAAATATGTTCAGCAGGTTTGTGCGCTTAAAGAGTATTGACTAAACATTTCCATCTGCCTTTGTGTGGAGTTTGTTTACGGCTTAAGAATGAGTTTCAGTGCCTGTAATTTAAACGTCAATAGAAGAAACTATATTAGAGTTGGATTCAATTCTGAGATTCATTTCAAAACTGTCCATTGGAATGAATTAATGATTAATTGAAGATCTGTCTCTGAGCGTATACATCAATATTCAGGTCATAAAGCTGAAAAATGTCAGGATATATAGTTTGGGGTCACTAAGATTTTTATTTTTATATTTTATTTTTAAGATATTTTATTTCATTCTTTTGAAAAAAAGAAATGAAAAGGAGCAGAAAGAAGATAAACTTATAATATCTGCCCCTCAATTCCAAAGAGGTACACTTACAACACACATTTACTTTGCACACCAAGCCTGCATTTATATGACCAAAAATACAATAAAAACAGTAATATTTTGAAATATTATTATAATCTAAAATAACTGTTTTCTATGTAAATATATGGTCAAATGTAATTTGTTGCTTTGATTCAAAGCTGAATTTTCAGCATTATTACTCCAGTCTTCAGTGTCACATGATCCGTCAGAAATCACTCTAATATGAGGATGTGCTGCTCAACAAACATCAATGTTGAAAACAGTTATGCTGCTTTATGTTCATAATTTTAGGATTCTTTGATCAATAGAAGGTTCAAAACCAAACTTTTGAATGGTAATGTATTTTCTGGTTGTGTGTGGGACACGTCCACTTTTAATATCTAACATTAGGTGTTCAAAAAATATATTGATATTGATTCTTGTCTTTGCAAACAGCACTAACAAGCTTAAACAGTGAATACACACACCAACTGTTGGCACTACATGAGTTTAATTAGAATCAAGAAAGCAAAGAGCTCAAGCTAATTAAGCTGATTTGCTATTTAAAATGTATAAAATGAAAAACGAAGTGTCTTTTATGGCTTGAGCACACGGCAGCTGGACATGTTGCCACACACAAACATGCACACATGCAGTCAGGCAAAAGCCAGGTCTGTGTTGTTCTTGCTGGTGGGTCTGTTCGATCGCCCTCTTAATGCCCGTGAGCCTCCCAAAATAACGGACATAAATCTATAATTGTATTATCGCACAGCAGGACACGTCTGCAGAACATTTCTCCTCACCTCCTGCACGCCAAGTGTGCTTACCGTCTGAAATACAGCCGAGAAGCAGCAGACGGGATAGCATGCATGCTCTAAAATTAAAGAAATAGTGCTGAAGGAAGATAGGAATATTGGATAAATTCCGAACATGATGATGATGATCAAGTCACATTTATTTCTACTGCGTGTTATACAACACAGACTGTTTTAAAGTAGTAAATAAAGAAGATAGTGTGTCCACAATTCAGTTTGAGTTTTGTTCTGATCTGATTGAATATTAAAAGTGGTTTAAAGATGTATTTTAAACATCTGATTTAAGACGATAGTAAATATGTGAGTCTGGCAAGCTCCAGAAAGTATACAATTCGGAAAGAGTTCGAGACACTACAGGGTAAAATTTTTAGATAATAGATATCACCATGAAACTTTCTCAGTTGATTGATTCACAAGTATATTTAAAAAAAAATGTATAAAGTTTTTGAAATTTGTATGTTTAATTATGCAAATTAGGCATTATCTCGTTAAATATGCACAATTTTGCATATATTTTTGGTAGATAGATCTGGACATATGATAAAGCCAGGTGCAAAATTATTTTCATTTTGTTTACACACAAGAAAAAAAAAGAAAAAAACGTTCAGAGGGATTTCAGGATATGCTTTCATTACCTAGGAAATCAAAATATACTGTCCATACCCTTAAAAAAATTGATTTTCGCCATAGTTTTTTTGATTGAAATGTCACATAAATCAGGCCAGGAATGATTTATTAACAAATCCCTCTGAAAATATCTTCAGAATACTGCTGCTACATAGGCTGAGATATTTGTACTGGAGAATGACAAACTCATTTTGAGAAAAAGGCATTTAAGAAGGGAATTTAATACATTTCTATTGGGAAAAAAATGCTCAAAAGTTGTAAGTTGTTAGTAATAATAATATAAAATACTTCAAGCTCATGAAAACGGATTATTTAATAACATGGCAGGCATAAAGGCCTACAACTGCAGTAAATCAATTAATCAACATTGGCAGAGTACACCATGTGATGCGTCTGAGCGAATCACATTAGCAGAAACCAGTGAGATTTCATCATTAACTTTAAATCACCCTTTGGACATTCACGATTGGTTACTGATAGAAAGGAAATGGTCGTGTTTGGGTTACACAGAGCTTTACAATGATACTAGTCAGTAAACAGACTGGAATGGGTAAATTCGGGAGACATTTACTACCTGCAAGTAGTGTTGTCAAAAAACTCGGTACTTCGGTACCAAGTCGGTACTAAAAAAAAAAAATGTTACGGTACCAGCTTTTCTAGGTACCGAGTACCAGGTAAATCCAGTTCTGTTCTAGACGCGCTGTCTGAAACGTGCACAGTTGCGTCCTCTTTATAACGCTGATATGGCTCTCTCTCTCTCTGAATCCACTTGTTGAAACAAAAGGAGGAAAGAGCCACATATGGAAATATTTTGGATTAGGTTAATGTCACGTTGCCATAAGAGGCCGATTACATGCAAATTCTCAATTTCAAATATAGGCGCGATTCAAGCGCGCTCATAATAAAAACTCGTTGGCGTTGCATAGCAACGACAGACGCCACGTGAGAGCAAGCGCTTTGGAAAGAATAAGCACGCGCAAAAATATAATTAAAAAACACGCGCGACATGTGAACGGCCTCTAAAGTGCTTTCGGGGTAGTTTTACGAGTACATGAACACAGTAGTATCCACCCGACACCAGAGTAGGCTACTGGTATTATTATTGTCATTTAATGTCAGTGCCAGTTCTAGGCGTATTCTTGCCTTTATAACTCATCAGGTTTAAAAAGCCTTTTTTTAAATTAAATATGAGTGCAGTTTTAGATTAAATAAAAGGACAGTCAAGTCAAATAAAACATGTTTTATGGTAATGCTACAAAGATACCATTCATCAACATTACTTAGTTATCAACACATTGAGTGAACAATATATTTTTACAACATTAATTAATGTTTGAAAATGTTATTTATTACAAACACCTGATTGTTCATGTTTGTTCACTTAATTCATTGTGCATTAAATAAATAATGGATTAAAACTTTACAAACAACTTTAAAAATGTGTTAGTGTATACTATTGTTTATTTTAGGTCATTTTATCTAATCTTTTTCTAAAGTGTTTATAATACAAATGTACAGTTTCCATACTTGTAACCGTGATAAACACTTAAATATATGTAAATTTAAACTAAGCTTTGGTACCGAAATTGGTACCGAGAACCGTGAATTTTAACTGGTATTGGTACCGAATACTGAAATTTTGGTACCGTGACAACACTACCTGCAAGTAAACTAAATGTAATAAAATAAACATCTTAATGTATCCACAAGTTTCCTACGCCCCATGAGGCCTTGCGTCAAAAGTGGACGCGACTTCCGGTTTGAAGTAAACAAAGCGCTACTTGACATGCTTGACACTCGTTCATTCAACAGTTGACAGTCATTCAAGTTATAGCGATCCAAACTAGCTAACGATGTGGGAACACAACCTCAACGAAATTCAAAAGGGTGAAATAACAGTACCTTTACCCTCCGCAGTAGTTGATTGGGAGTATTATAATAACATTATTAATAATCAATACTCATCAAGGCATTTTGACAGACAGTTGTGCGAGCTGACAAACAATTAAAATAAAAAATACACACTTAGTCATTGTGCTTTGGAGTTTATTTAAAATTGTAAATGAATGTGCTACTTGAAATTACTGGCACATTTGGTATTCTGTCAACACAGGCTTTGATCCTGAGTTTAGGTGTAACATCAGTAGCGAACAGCCAAACACATGCTGATAGATTTGATAGAATATTAAGAATTTAAACAAATGTACACAGGAAGATTCGTCTTTCGGGAGGTGATGGAAACTACAGTCGTTGGCAGGATCAGAGACGGGCTCTGGCTGGATCACTCAGCACATGTTGTCCCTGAGCTCCGTAACGACATCTCTCATAAAGATTTGCGTCTTTAAATAGTAAAATAATTCTCAGAAAAACAGCTAGCCTCTTCGCTAACTAACACACAAAATACCATTGGAACAATATCCGCCGCCTCATCGGAAGTTTCACCCACTTTATTTTTTACAGGAGCGCCCCTCGGAAATTTGTGGATATTTTCAACGTTTTCTTTATAGCAGCTTGAAAGAACACATTGAAGGAGTAAACTCTCAAAACAAAATCTCAAAACTGATCCCCCCATGAAAAATCGACGTTTTTGCCTGCCGTGTCTCACCTAAAAGGCTAAAAGTAAATGCTGTGTAATATATCAGGGCTGTTTGGTTGAATCAATGCAGAAGTGGAGGGTTATCAAACCCTCTGTCGTTCCTCACAGGACTTGTAGCATTAGTGAAACGAGGCAACAGTTAGGAAGCATCTATGCCTACGCCCTTCACTCTCTTTCTCAGAAAATGAAGAGACTGAGGCAGATGGTGTTTCGGCGAGAGATGAAATTCTGCCGTTCTTCTTCTTAGCTCTGTGGTCTTTGGAGACTCGGCAGAAGCGCATGCTTAAGATTTCATCTGCTGTGCAGAGGCATCAGTCCAGAAACTTTAGAGCATCTTTAATCCATCCGTCCAGATGGTTCTGCTCACATGGGCCAGCCACAATTCACAATTTAAGAACTGGCCCCTGTTCAATTCATCAGCGGGGAATTGAATTGAATTCACTGAATTACAATTAAAAGAAGTTCAACACAGTCAAGCAACATAATTAACAATCAAATTTACCGATTAGACTTATTTTTTAAAAACATTATTTCAGCACTCTCAAAACAAATTCCCATACAGCTTCACAACATACTTTTTTTTATAATTGTATAATAATATAAAATGAAAATGATTAATTGTAATATTTATAATTATATATACTTATATACAGGGCTTAACATTGACTTTTTTGCTGGCTGGTGGTTTTCCAAAGTTACACAATTTGGACATTGATGCCATAGGGGAATAACTATCATATAGATAGTTTTGATAGCATCTCATAATTTAGCAGCCGGTATATTAGGCTACTGTCACTTTAAGACCTGACGCACAGACCCATTATACTGTTTTATATAGCCAATATAATGTACTGTGCACGCACTTTGGGTGTGAGCACAAAATCCAAGGAAATGAGTAAAATTGTGCTCAGTACGTGCAATCCCTCGCCAGAATTTAGCCCTGAACCACCAACAATATTCATCTGCAGCAAATAAAACGAGTGAGTAAAGGGTTGGTGCGTCAACTCGCTTTCGGAGAGATTAAAGAGCGAGAACACGCAGCATATACACACTCTTAGAAGAAATGGTTCTATTTAGAACCACAAATGGTTCCATCCGCCGCTTCAAATATGGAACTCCAAAATGGTTCTATATAGAACCTTTTTTTTTTGGTAAAAGGTTCTATTGGCCAAGTATGGAACACCAGGGTTCTATATAGAACCCAGAGGAACCCTTTTTTTAAGAGTGTATAGAACCTTTTAGGGGTTCTAAATACATAGCACTGATAGAACCTTTTCTTCTAAGAGTGTAGACGTGAAACCTCCAACACTTTATTGGCAAGTGTATCAGTTTCATTGTCCGATGAACAAGATACATGTACATGATATTCAAGTCAGATGATTAAGATGAACAGGGAAGAAGATTCATCTTTGTGCTTCAACTGTACAGCTTTTATGATTACAACACCATCTTTTTCACATTTTAGAAGTAGTGTCTGACATAAACTTTTAATTTATGTTAGTTTTTGTGGAAACATGGTCTTCAGGGTGAATATTGAGGTTTTGGTGACACTTTTCTGCTGTTGATAGATAGATAGATATCTATATATATATATATATATATATATATATATATGAAATGCATTATTATAAAATTGACTCATTTAAACTCTTCAGGCTTAAATGCAAATTTGCATTGCAGTACAGTACAGCTCAGCTCAAATTGAATTGAAAGAAACTTTTTTAAACCCTGTTGAGCTCTCAGTACGTCACATGTACAGGTGGCGGTCTTCTGCAGTGATCACTTGTGTGGTGTTTTGTGGACTCAGAGGTTGGCTTGGGTTTGGGTAAATGTCTCACTCTGTGGCTGTGGCTGCTGTCCCAGGAAATGACACGTGCCATGCACATTTACATTGGTTGTGGCTTGTCTTTTTCCCGACAGCTGGTGTATCCAGAACAGAGCGCTTGCTCTGGTGACAGTGCATCTGGAATCACTGGTGTCTTCAGCTGTGGCCGTTTGTGTTCAGCTCCACTGAACTGCTGCTTTTTCACTTTTAGATTCACTAGAACTGGGAGACATAAATTATCTATCTATCTATCGGTCGGTCGGTCGGCCTATCTATCTAACTGTTTGTCTGTCTATCTATCTATCTATCTGTCTGTCTGTCTGTCTGTCTATCTATCTAACTATCTGTCGGTCGGTCGGTCGGTTCTAAAATAGACTTTGTGTTTTTTACACAAAAAAATATTTTTTCCTGCCCCTGATGTGTTTTAAAGAGATTCAACCATATTGACATTTTTGTTGGCAGCATGAATGTGTCACATTTTATTTTATACTATTGCTATGTGTTGCCACCCATCTCCTCTTAAAAACATACTTCATAACCTGTCGTGGTGGTTTTTATGAAGTACTCCATGCATCTAATTTCACGGTTTGTTTAGGCGAAACTGGCACTTCACCTTTATCTTGTCATATTTAGAGTCGCCACATGCTTTCACATCTCTCTCTGTTTTTAAAGATCACATTTGGCAAAAATTTGTAGAAGATTTATGAATTTTTGTTTTGCAGAACTAGGCATGCATCAGAACTAGATTATTATAATCATAAGCTTGTATTGCGACGCTGACGGTTTCTATTTCTGATGCGGTACATGTCCATTCTGGTTATTTTATCCATAGATGTATAGCATGGCTGACTCCGCCGTCGGTGTATGAATGAGTGAGTGAATGTGAGGCAAAATGTAAAGCACTTCGGTGGCCATTGGGTTTGTGAAAGCGCTATAAATGCAGTCAATTGTACCATTTATTTGAGTTACTGTTGCCTTTCTATCAGCTGGAACCAGTCTGGTCATTCTCCTCTGACCTCCGGCATCCACAAGGCATTTTCACCCGCAGAACTGCCGCTCACTGGACTTTTTCTCTTTTTCACATCATTCTCTATAAACCCTAGAGATGGCTATGAGGGAAAATCCCAGTAGATCAATAGTTTCTGAAATACTCAGACAAGCCCGTCTGACATCAACAACCATGACACGTTCAAAGTCACTTAAATCACATTTCTTCCCCACTCTGATGCTCAGTTTGAACTTTAGCAGATCGTTTTGATCATTTCTACATGCTTAAATGCATTGAGTTGATGCAATGTGATTGGCTGATTATATTATATATGCATGATACAAAGTATACCTAATAATGAAAGTATACCTAATGCATAAATGTAAATGAATTTGTGATTTACCGTATGTATTGCTTGCAAATAGTCACAATACACAGTAAATATTGGTCTGAGCTAAAGCCAATACTAACCAGTGGTTTGTTTGTTAACATCACTCATTAATGCTGTAACAAAAGCGAGTCCTGACTTAGTGGTGTTGTTATTAAGATCGATTAGCCTCATCCCCGATGGTGCAGTGAAGGAGCGTCTGACCCTCTGTCACAACAGACTCGACTTATGAACATGAATCGAGCGTGTTAATTAACATCACTCCGAGATGCATGAACAGCACCCGGCTCTAAAGGCCCACTTGTTTGACCTGATGATTATTCAAGTGATGACATCATCTGGGATATGCATATTCATCAATGGGCTCCTTTCAGTAAACAAGGGTACAGCAGATTACTGGCCTGTCTGCAGGGGAATAGGGTGTAATCTGGGGAGCTGGTCACGGGCCAGTCCCCTACTAAAGCTGGTCTGATTAGATTTCTCTCTCAGTGAGGTTTAGTTCTGCCACTGTGGAACGATTCACTGTTTATCAGCTATTTTTATAGGAGCCCAAGGTCACAAACACACACATGCAGATGCAGAGACGTTCAGGTTTGAAACACAGATGGGTTATCCATATGCAGTCTCCTGTTCTGTGCATCAGATATGTGGAGGTAAACTAGATTTACATTTCTAAAGGCAACAGCAGGGCTTGTGCGGGAGTGAAAGAATAGTGGTGAAGTTTTAAGTTAGTTTAAGAATTAGTCTTTGGTTCTGTGTAAATGAAATGCCGTAGCAGAGGGAGCTTCATTTTTTCGCCCACGTCCCTGTCAGCAGATATTAAAACATGTACTAGTCTACTGTAACTCTCTTGACTCATGGTAAAAGCACATTTCTGCTACACTTTGCTGTAGTTTTAGCACCTGATATTATTTCAAACAGGTAAAGGTGCTTTTCCATAAGGATTGTGCTCACCTTGAATTTAAATTTAAGGTTCTCACCTTTGAATTTGAATGTATGGAAGTACATTAACATTGAATTGAAAGTCAGAGAAACTCATTTAACTGTGATTTTCATAAACTATGTAAAAGTAAACTTTTTACCTACTAAATGGTAAAGTTATCTTGTCAACTTTGAAGATTTAAAAATCCATCCGTCCATCCTTCCATCTGTCCATCCATCCGTAGTTTGTCCGTCCATCCATCCATCCATCCATAGTTTTTCCATCCATCCATCCATCAATCCATCCGTAGTTTGTCCGGTCATCCATCCATCCATCCATCCGTAGTTTGTCCATTTATCCATCCACCCATCCGTCCATCCATCCATAGTTTTTCCATCCATCAATCCATCCGTAGTTTGTCCGGTCATCCATCCATCCATCCGTAGTTTGTCTGTCCATCCGTCCGTCCGTCCGTTCATCCATCCGTCCATCCATCCGTAATTTGTCCATCCATCCATCCGTAGTTTGTCCATTTATCCATCCATCCGTAGGTTGTCCGTTCATCCATCCATCCATAGTTTGTCCGTTCATCCATCCATCCATCCGTAGGTTGTCCGTTCATCCATCCATAGTTTGTCCGTCCATCCATCCATCCGTCCGTCCATTTGTCCGTTCATCCTTCCATCCATCCATCCGTAGTTTGTCCGTTCATCCATCAATCCATCCATCCGTAGTTTGTCCGTTCATCCTTCCATCCATCCATCTGTACTTTGTCCGTTCATCCATCAATCCATCCATCCGTAGTTTGTCTGTTAATCCACCCATCATCTATCTTGATACATGAATACATATTTCTTTCATCACATAATCTAGATTTAATGTATTTCTATAGATATTAATATTAAAATGGTAATTGGAGAATGTGCTCAGATGTAGGCCTTAATATAGCATCTCAATGCCAAAACAGTGAAGAACATGCAAGGCTAAATACACCTCATCTGCATAGGATCGTTTTATGAACCGTACGTTGTAAACCTCTGACTCAGTGAATTTCAATTAGGTGACATGACTGGACAGTCTAGGGACATTACCTAGCAATGTGAGATAATTAATATTCATGAGCCCGTTATTCACCATATACAGTACCAGCCAGAACACCGTTACATCTTAGTGCCTGCCTAACGATTCTCTACCAACCCATTCATTTACAGTACACCCTAGCAACACTCGAGCAACTGCCTAGCAACCTCTGAGAACACCGTGACAATCATCTTCTTCCCTTTAAACTTCACTCAAAAACTGTGGTGTAGGATTTACTCAGAAATTGCTAGTGCCTTTCACAAATAATTGCAAAGAAATGCCAGTTGAAATAGCGACTCACTGCGTTGTCAGATGAAGACATGTTTAGACACAATGGACAATTTTTCAGTATGAGTGTGTTATTTGTGAACAACACATGTCACAAAACATTAAATTACTAAACCTAACCACAAACGCAATGATAAAACAGTGTAAATACAGCTGGAAAACAGTGAACAAATGAAGTGCAAGATGGGGGAATCAGAAAGTAGAGTGGGTTTAACTTAAATTAATAATGTTGATATTTACACTTTAATTTCTACAAGCTTAAATCGAGACCTTTTTTCCTCAAAATCTTGCCTGAACTTGTTTATTCAGTTGTAAGTTTTCATTTCAGATTTGTTTTTCTGCACTATTGACCACAGAATCATTTTTTTCTGAGCGAGGCTCTTTAAAGCTGAAAGGGGCGCAGCTGATTTCCCTCACTCCACACCTCCAGTATCCCACCTCCCTCCTCAATGACGGCTCCCTCCTCTCTTCATTCAGTTCTTCGCATGTTTTTTTCTTTCCTCGGTAGGATCATAGATTATTTCTCCCTCGGCTGCCCGCTTCAAACTGTAATCAGCCGCTCTGTAGGAGAGAGAGAGAGAGAGAGAGAGACCTCTTCTGTATCCCTCTCCTGTTTTCATTTGGATTGCGGGGCGAAGAGCTGCGGCAGGGATTTTTCTCTGATGCTTTGTGGATGCGCTGAGCGATGCAGTGAAGCTGTTCACCAGTTGAATGCGGTGTGTGTGAACATGGAGGTGTCCTGAGGAGAGAGAGAGAGAAACAGGTTTGCGGCGCTGCGTCTGCCTGTGCCCGAGGAACGAGTCTGTGAGTACCGAGAGCTTCCAGGGAAAGTAGTTTCAGAGCAAACAGGTTGCTGATGCATGGATGCACATCAGAGGCCGTACACCGAAACAGCTTGAACGACGTGAAATATTGCACTGTTTAACTTTTGCATTGTAGAAATAAGTTGAGTCGTCTCTCTTTTTCTTATGAAATGTCTGATTGTGTGTGTTTGCTCAGTGACCTGGTTCTGTTCGGCCATTCACTCTTTACAGTGTTTATTATAGTCGCCGCTCGTGATTTGCATTCAGGATGATGTCATCTTTCTGTCTGCACGGTTCCTCGTTTATGTCAGACAGGTCAATGCCAATGCTGCGGTCAGCGACCTTTAACCCAGCCTCGTTTTCATATCCATGCTCTTTTTGTCGTGAGCGTGTTCTTAACCTGATTATTCTTAATAAGCCGACAATGCACGGGTTCATGTAAATGCATTAACCCGTTTTCCTTTATCAGAGTAACGGCTTAAGTATAAACTGATCAACACAGCTATTGCCCATCTCCCTGATCTGTAAACACATGAACCCGTCTACCGTCTGCTTATTGAAGAGCTCATGAGTGATACGTGACAGGAAAGTGTCCTTACTGCGGATTTAAGTGCATCCAGACAGAGCGAGTGTTTCACTGTTAGCGGGGAGGAAATAAATCGCAAACTCCCGACTCAAGAAATGATCGAAATGTGTTATCATCTAAGAGTCTCCATCTGACATTGTGGAATACTCTACTCCGGCGCAAAATGAACCTTTGGTCTAATTAAACATCGGTACATAGTCAATCGTTCTCTGAGATTTGTTTTCATGATAATCGAATGTAAAGTGTTTTATCTCTAAAAAATGTTTAGCGTATAACGCTAGTAATGGGGGCATTTAATAAGTAAAAAGAAATTGCTAGTTTATACCACTAACAAGTCTCAAAATAGCCCCACACTAACGCAGTAACACAATGAGGGTCCGTACATGCAAAACGAAGCATTGAGAACTTTGTAAGTGACCGACAGACCGTTTAATAAAAAGATAAGTCTCGATAAGTCGATCCCCGAACGACGTTCATAGAGTTCAGAAGTTCACTCAGCACAACGTTCGTGGTTTGACTTATCAAGACTATTTTCTAAGATGGCTCCTGTCTGTATTCGCGAAGTGGACTGTCTTTATAAAGTATTTTCTTATTAAACGGTCTGTACACTTAGAAAGTTCTCAATGCTTCGTTTTGCATGTACGGACCCTCATTATGTTTCTGTGTTATTGTGGGGCTATTTTGAGCCTTGTTAGTGGTATAAACTAGCGATTTCTTTTTACTTATTAAATGCCCCCATTACTAGCGTTATACGCTAAACAGTTTTTAGAGATAAAACTCTTTACATTCGATTATCATGAAAACAAATCTCAGAGAACGATTGACTAGGTACCGATGTGTTATTCGACCAAAGGTTCATTTTATGCCGGAGTTCTCCTTTAACATCACGACTGACATGACATATGAAATACTCAGAGACAGATCCACGAATGGTTAGGTTTTGATGTCACTACGGTGGAAACCTGATTCACGAATAAAGTCTTGCATTGCCGGGATATTGGATTGCATGTAAACCGGGACAACAGGTTAATTCAATAAGCTGATTTTTGGAAGTTACTATCTACAGTATGTGCTTAATGTTGGATGGAGTGAAAAGCTTTTTAAAACTGTTGTGATTTTCCTTTTTCAGCAACAAGCTCCACTAAGCTGGAGGATCTGAGCTATCTTGATGAACAGCGAAACACCCCCCTGCGCACGTCCATCCGCCTGCCCTGGCACAACACCGGGGGCAGAGCTACACACGACAAAGGTACAGTCACAATCGCATCATGTGTGCTCGGTTTTTCTCTTTATTTCTTTAAGAGTGCCATGAAACTTGTGAAGGTTTTCACCCCAAAATCAACAAAAAAAGGGTAACACTTTACCTAATAATGAACTGCACTTCTACAGCATTTGTTAATATTTTTTACATTTACTAATACATTATTAAAATCTAAATGTTGTATTTGTTAACATTAGTTAATGCACTGTGAAATAACAATGAACTACAATGAACAATTAATAAATATGAACAAATACAGAAACAAATGTATTAGAGCCCTACCGATAAAGGATTTTGAAGGCCGATACCGATACAAATATTTGTTGGTTTTAAAATCCGATATTCCGATATATCGGCCGATATTTTTTTATTCCAAAACGGGCAACAAAAAATTAACGGATTTCCCTAACATTAGTTATTTGTAGTTATTTATGAGTTTCAACTAAAATAATATGATAATGCATTTTAAAAAGAAACTTGTTTCTTTTATTGTCACAACAGAACAGACTGATGATAGCGGCATTAGCTAGTTTTGAGTTTGAGCCATAGTTTAGCAATGAATAACGTTATACTGCAAATTGTAAAACATACATTTTCAATATAACAGGCCGAGGAGAGATGATACGTCTCATTGCTATAACTGTCACGAGCTATTAAAGAAATACTTCAGTCACATTGTCAAAAGTTAAAAGGACAGTCAGTCAACTACACTGTAACAACGTAACGTAACTATTACTAGCTAATTCCGCTTCACTCTCGGCTTATTTAACAGCAAAACTGGACATGATAGTCACAAATTTGTCATGCTTATTTGAGTTAAGAGAACTGATGCGGATTTTCTTTTAATTGTTATTCAAGCAATCTCTGTCTCGTGACCAACTCAATGAGTGTTGCCAACAGGAACGGTGTAGAGTGCCCTCTGGTGGACAAACCATACAACTCCAACACTCACGACATGGTTCAAGCGTGTTTCGTCCGTTTTTATTTTATTGTTGCCATTATAACTGCCGATACCGATAGTTTGGAAAATGCCTAATATCAGCCGATAATATCGGCCTGCCTCTAAAATGTATTGCCAATTGGTTCACCAATGTTAGTTAAAACATTATCTAATGTTAATAATTGAAACCTCATTATAAAGTGTTACCGAAAAAAGCATAGCATATGACTTTTGTAAATAAAATTTAGATTTGATCATGTTTTAAATTAGCAGTTCAAAAACGCATGGATTTGAGGTATACTAGCTAGTAGGACTGTCACTGACGATTACTTGGATTGAGTAATTGGTCGATTATTTTGATGAATAATCGATTAATCGTTAAAAATGTGTGGTAATAAAAATAGACCCAAGCAAACAATAGCCTTTAAAATGACTTAAAAATACATATATAATAACAATGAGGTAATAATAATTGGTTCAAATAAAGTATCAAAAGAACGTAATTATACGTTTTTATTGAACAACATTGTTAAAAATAATAATGTAATATACTTAATATAAACATAATATCTTCTGTGCATTACACAACTCAGTGCCTTCCCGTAGTTAATTAATCAAAAGCATTGTTATCTACCTTTTTCATGCTATGGTCCATTTGATGATGGCTTTAACCGATCAAAAATCGTCCAATAAATATCGTCGGGCGGTGTGTACTTATTTATTTATGTATTCATTGTGATAAGTGTTAAATAAAATTTGACCCAAACATGTTCTTGATCGGATTGGAGATATTCACCCTTGTACAATCTGAAACAGATTTGTTTTTTGTAAAAACTTATATAATGTTTAGATTGAGACATTTCCATATGGATCTGTTTACCCACTCAAGATTTTGATGGGAATAAGGAAACACTCTCCATACACTTCCTGTGAGGAAAGAAGTGTTTTAAATAGTTAAGTCCATTAATAATGCAAGAGAACATCGTTAAATACATGTGTTTTTCCTCTCAGTCAGTCTCTTTCTCTTATATAAACGCTTGTGTAACCCAAGGGTCGAGCTAACGCGTGTTCTGCGGTGTGTCAGTGTTGAATTGCAATTATGACCTTGTTGTTCAAATGAATAATTTGAGATATTCAAGGTTTGATTCAATCAGCCCTGATCGGTGCAGGATTCACCTCGAGTGATCTTTAGTCCAGTTTCTACAGGCCATGTACAGTGTCAGGTGTGTGAGGGTTGAGACTGTTTTCGTGCAGGTCTTTTTAATTTGATATGTAGTGCTGACATGCTTACATAAAGTCTGTGTATTAAATATCACTCTTTGTACATATCAGTATTTTATTATTTAAGCATGACCAGCTGCACGATTAATCATTAGATTGTGATCTCGATTCACTCACCAAGATTCAAGAGTCTTCTCCCTAAAATGACAACGATTCGAACCTTAGACGAATACGATCACAGCAAACATTCAAATCTGCGTTCGTGCTGCTGCTTACCCAGTGAAATTTTGTAATATCTTCTGTAGCGTTCAAAATAGAGTAAATTACCTTTTAAAAGTAACTTGATGCTTAAAATTAGAGACAGACCGATATATCGGCTGACCGATATTATCGGCCGATATTAGGCATTTTCCAAACTATCGGTATCGGCAGTTATAATGGCCGATAAATGAATATTTCAAAAATAAAATAAAAACGGACGAAACACGCTTGAACCATGTCATGAGTGTTGGAGTTGTATGGTTTGTCCACCAGAGGGCACTCTACACCGTTCCTGTTGGCAACACTCGTTGAGTTGGTCACGAGACAGAGATTGCTTGAATAACAATTAAAAGAACATCCCCATCAGTTCTCCTAACTCAAATAAGCAGGACAAATTTGTGACTATCATGTCCAGTTTTGCTGTTAAATAAGTCGAGAGTGAAGCGAAATTAGCTAGTAAGAGTTACGTTACGTTGCTACAGTGTAGTTGACCGACTGTCCTTTTAACTTTTGACAATGTGACTGAAGTATTTCTTTAATAGCTCATGACAGTTATAGCAATGAGACACATCATCTCTCCTTGGCCTGTTATATTGAAAATGTATGTGTTTCAATTTGCAGTATGACAATCCATTGCTAAAATATGGCTCATCATAGACTAGCTAACCATAAAGCTAGCTAATGCCACCATCATCAGTCTGTTCTGTTGTGACAATAAAAGAAAAAAGTTTCTTTTCAAAATGCATTAGATTATTTTAGTTGAAACTCATAAATAACTACAAATAACTAATGCCAGGGAAATCTGTTAATGTTTTGTTGCACGTTTCTGAAAAAAAAAATAAAAAATATCGGCCGATATATCGGAATATCGGATTTTAAAACCAAAAAATATTTGTATCGGTATCGGCCTTCAAAATCCTTTATCGGTCGGGCTCTACTTCAAATAACGATTGTATCAAGTACATCGTTACACCACTAGGTGGCGACGCGAGTGACTGTCAAAAATGCATTTGTCCTTGAATCATTCATTCAAAAGATTCGTTCAAAAACACGGATTTCAAAAAAAAGAGATCACATTCACGTCGTCATCCGAATTGATGTTCTCGCTTACTCAGAGAGCTTTGCTAGCAACTCAAACAGCCTTACCAAGCACTTGACATCTTTATTTTATGTTAAAGCTGCCCTAATGATTGAGAAACACTATTATAAATGTTCATACATGACACTAGTGTCATCACATCAGTGACACACACAGTTTACTGCCACTGGCTGAGCGGATCCCATTCATATTCACACAAACAGCTACTAAAAGTGATGAAAGTTCATAATATAATGTCACAGTGCTATATTTGTGTTCTTATATATTTTGTATCATACACAATAAAAAAATCACTCAGGGGTGACATTGAGGGTAATTTAACATTAGCTGCAGGAAAATAGCTTTTATATGAATTGTTATCATTCCTTCTAAGGTCTAGTCAGTGGCGGGCTAGCATACGACGAGCCTAAACTAAGAAACAGCACATACATTTAACATGCAACCCATGATTGGCTAATTTGTTTGCATATTAAACCCGTGTTGTGTGTTTTGCAGCTCGCTTTGCTCCGTACAAGCCCACTGACATCATGCTCAAGCCACTGCTCTTCGAGGTTCCCAGCATCACCACTGACTCGGTGTTCGTGGGCCGCGATTGGCTGTTCCAGCAGCTCGAGGATGACCTGAGGCCCAGCGAATCAGGCGAGAGCTCCGGGTCCATCCTTGTGGGCAACGTGGGATTCGGCAAAACCGCCATCATCTCCCGCCTGGTGGCCCTCAGTTGCCATGGCGGCCGCATGCGACAGATCGCATCCAACAGCCCGAGCGCATCTCCGAAAAGTGAGTCCTGAACACTGTTTCACAGAGCAGAAATGCATTGTTCATGGAGACAAAATTGTTGTATTGAATTAAATGAGACAATTTACATAAGAATGGTTTTATGAACACATTTTCAGCCGCCTTATGCATTCACTACCTTTAAACTATGAATTTGAAATGTTTGGGGTTGGTAAGATGTTTTTTTTTAATGTTTTCGAAAGAGATCAGCAAAACAGTAATATTGTGAAATATTATTACGATTTAAAATAACTGTTTTCTATGTGAATATATTTTGAAATGTAATCTATTCCTGTGATTAATGCTGAATTTTCAACATCATTAGTGTCACATTATCCTTCAGAAATCATTCTCATATGCTGATTTGCTGCTCAAGGTTATTATTATCAATGTTGAAAAGTAAACAGTTGTGCTACTTAATAATTTGAAGAATCCGTGATCATTTTTTTCAGGATTCGATCATGAATAGAAAGTTCAAAAGAACAGAATTTTTTTGATTTAGAAATCTTTTGTAACACTATAAATTTCTTAACTGTACTTTTGGATCAATTTAATGTGCCCTTGCGGAATAAAATATTAATTTCCTAAAAAAAAAAATATTATTGCCCATTGAAAGTTTGTGTAATTCCATATTAACTGAACAATCAAAACAATTCTATAAACACGATTTTTCTGTGAGGCATGCAATCTACGACATGATACAAGCACCATATGTGCGTTTACACAGACAATTTAACCCTAAAACCGTATTCTGAACAAATGTGGGCAAAATAGTATTTATTTATTTTGAAAAAATATTAAAAATACTTCCCTTGATCTGAGCGGTACAAGACTTGGCTACTTTTCCTAAGTTTGCCTCCTGAACACACACATATTTTTAGACTCAATTCTACAATGTTAAGTGGGTGAAAAAAACCCTCCTTAATCTTGTATTTGGGTCAAAAATGGGCACCCATAGAAATGAATGGGGAAAACTGTAATTTAGAGCATTCTAAAATAAGCCAAAATTAAGACTTTAGACTTCATCTTTAGGTTTTAGCTCTAAGAACTTATTGGAATGATATTTTAATGTAGTTAAAAAAATAAATAAAACATAAAAATAAGCATAATTTACATAGAAAATATGGTTCTTTTTAAAGTAAATAAATTCAAAAATACCCCCAAAGTAAAAACAACATAAATGGATAGACAAAACTTTATCAGTGATACAGTGATATAAGATTTATAATAAATGAAAATTAGGATCACATCTGAGTCCTCTGTGCCCACATTTGTCCACAATTACAAGATTAAGGGCTATAAAGTGAATACGTTTTGAGGGCTACATGCAATAAACAGTAAATGATGGTATTTGTGTATTGAGTCGAGTAGTTTGTGTATTGATGTTTGACTCCTAGTCTTAGTAGAATAACAACAGCTGGTGATGTTTGTGCTCATGTGGATATTGTCCAGGTGGGGAGCCGAGTTCAGATCTGCCTCTGAGTCAACCGCCTCAGCCGACCCCCCCGCCCAGCGCCACCAACACCCTGCGCACCAGCAGCTGTCCCAGCACACCTGAGCTCCAGCGGCGCCGCGAGGAGGCCGTCAGACGTCTGGCTGCAAAGGTACGCGCACACAAACTGGCTTTGCTCACATAAGCATCATAACTCCATCATAACTTGGACTGAATAGTCATGACATGTTTGTGAAAATCTGTCACGAACTGCTCCGAGACACGAAGGTCGAAGGTCATAAACAGCGGGTAATCAGTCCAAACAATAACAGGGTCAAAGGGGCACAGGCAGAAACAGAGGAAACCAAGAAAACCAGGAGAATGCTTGCAATCGCAGTAAGACACTAAACAAGACTTTGCAGGGAATGACAGAAAGAACCAGGCTTATACAAGAAGATGAGACACCTGTGAAAAGTGCTAATGTGTCCAGGCAGAGAATTATGGGAGATGTAGTTTGTGAGTGCCCTCTGGTGGCCTTTAAGGGCACTCCAGCTGGTGACCGTTACAATATCATAATAAATTGAATGATCTTTTTTAGACTAATTTCACAATTCTTTATTGTCTTGTGACTCATGAGCATGAGAGTGTTTTAATGGTTTCTCATTTAAACTAAAAAGCGGTGTTTGATTTCGTAAGTTTGATAATTTTTTCTCTTTCCCTTATAAAGAGATAATAACTCTACATTTGTGCAGTTATATTATCTCTACATTTATCATTTTTTTAATTGAAGGATATTGTCACCTGGTGGAAAACAAACACTTTTAACATGAAATTACTACTTTAACCAGTAAATGGCTGCAGAGGATCACTCATATTAGCTTATTTGCCATTTCCACTCCCTTTTATAGTTCTTTTTGCATGTTTTGGATTTATTATTATATATAGTATATTGATTCATTGCGGTGAATCAGTTCATAATGTCCCATATTAATGAATTGATTCCATCTGAACTCTGATTCAATTATTAATTTGTAGGGATGCACCGTTACCATTTTTTTTCCAGAATTGATTCGATCTAATACCAAAAGTTTTAAGTATCGACCGATCCGATTTTCTTTTAACAGTTTTAAATTTAAGTTAATGTGCATGTGAATAACAATTATAGTGCTCTGACTCTACTCAGTTGTGATATCTCGGTAGAAAGTAACATGATTAAGGGACAGCAAGATAAAGATGTTTTATGCAAAACCATAGACTTTTATCTACAGGTCAAGTAAAATAATAGTAACATTGAATCATCTTGGGAGAGAGTTTCATCGTGTTGACTTTCGCGCTGTTTGAACGCTGAATGGAGAATGACTGACAACCGAAGGGAAGGGTTTTGAATTTAATGACTTAAATGTTAATTTCTATATAATGGCTTCAGAACACTTATATTATAGTGCACGCAAATGTTATGGGTGCTTTATAATGTTTTGTGCCTTTTGTGTGACTTAACAATAACACAGAATAGCATACGCACAATATCGGATTTGGATCGGCCTCCTTCATTCACTCTGTGTGGCATTTTTTGTGTATTATAATGTTTAAGTAATGCTGCTGTTTTATTATATTGGTGCATATAAATAAACATTATGAAAGATCAATCTTCAGACCGATATATCGGCCGGCCGATATTAGGCATTTTCCATAATATCAATATCGTCAGTTATAATGGCCGATAATATTTAAAAAATAAAAATAAAAATGGACGAAACACGCTTCAATCATCTCTCCTCGGCCTGTTATATTGAAAATGTATGTTTTACAATTTGCAGTATGATGTTATCTATTGCTAAATTATGGCTCATCATCATAGACTAGCTAACCACAAAGCTAGCTAATGCCACTATCATCAGTGGAAGAACGCTAACGTTAACAGTAATGAGCTTGGAAACCACAACAAACCTTTTCTGCCTAAATAAAGTAACGATTACTGTATTTATAACTAGCATATCTGTAGTTACAGTCCCTGCATTGTAAAATGTAAGTTAGACTTGCGAGGAGTGAACATTTAGACAGAGAGAAAAAGTATCAGACGTATCTTGTGCAGAAAAGTTAGCTTTTCTTTTACACGTGTGTGAAATCCAACAATATTTAATAAAAAAAAATATCGGCCGATATATCGGAATATCGGATTTTAAAACCCAAAAATATTTGTATCGGTATCGGCCTTCAAAATCCTTTATCGGTCGGGCTCTATTCAATACGTTCATTTAGTGAAAAACAGTTCTTTGACTCTAACCTAGATCTGTTACACCCACCCCATAATTCAATTTTCTGTTTGAAAATGAGCTGTATGCTGAGAGAACGTTGGCTGAAGCTCGTGTTTCAGGACTGATGCATACGTATTTACAGTGCCCGCATCAACCAAAACCAGTCCATGTTGATTTGACTCATTCCAGCATTGATTGTTGATTAGTTTAAAAACTGTCACTGTCGGTCAGTGGACAGAATCCTCCCACAGAAGCAACGAATCCGCATCTTTAAGCTTCTTGCATGTATAGATGGTTTCACACAGTGGGCGGCTCATTCGCTGGATCCCTAATGAAACCACAGGTGTGCTGGAGCCGAATCACAGGTGCAGGGTCACGACCTCTGCCTGATCTACAGCGCTGACGGCGTCTTATGTAAAATGTGTATGTCACAATTGATGAACTAGTTTATTAATCAGTGAACATGTTGATTATCTTTTTATTTACGTTGTGCCGATTAATGTCTATGTTTGCCGGGGGTCAAAAATAATACAATTTGACATCAATGGATAGCGTTTTGTTCAAAATTTTGGTGGAATTTAATGTCTTTGAGAGCCTCTCAAAGAGAACAAGCACATCCATCTACTATACTATAATGAAATATGTGCATATTATATGCAACTTTGTAGTTTTGCCTGCTGAATTGTTTACTTACTGCATCTAAATGGACCGTGTTAACCAGCCAAACTTTCACCGATTGGTTTGTTTGCCGTGCATGTGCTGCATGCAAACTATGACATACATGTGTGCTAGATTGCTGTTAACATTTAAGCAATGTATGGACTTGCTACAACATCTTAAGCAATCACTTTGCACAGCGACCACTTAAAACTATTTTCTCGTGACCTTCTTTGAGGCATTTAATATAATGTGCTTTAGACAGTTTGCGCAGAGCACTTTATTTCCCCCTGCAGCGGCTCATTTTGTGTCCTCGGATGATTTCAGATGCGTTTTGTTCATAGAAATGGGTTTTATGCAACTGCAAAGTCGTGTCACCGATGTAGTTTCTCTCTTGCATAATGCATGGACCAGACGAATCGAAAATTAAATGTATATTATATTTTTCATCTAGGTGTAGTTTTTCGCTTTTGAGATGTGTCTCTTTGCAGACGATGCAGACTCATGAGGTTGTGCAGTAATGTTGCTAATGGACTGTGATGAATATGTGGTGGTGATGTTACAGTTTCTACCATTTCTGTTTTAATGGAGGACCTGTGCGATCAGTGTGATGATGTATTTCCCCACAGAGTGACATCACAAATTTTTTATAGGACAAGATCACAAATCCACGATCATATCTCAAATGTTGGTTGAAGACTGTTTTGAAAGTCACCGAGCAGTACAGCCAAACTAATATCTCTATTTTAAATTTGCCTTACAAACTCACAAAACATAAAAGTAAAAATAATGGCAGACCATTTAGGACAAAATAGGGGTGTGTCAACATTTTATTTAGCTTTATTTTACTTCATCATGTATCAAGTTACAAATATGATAGAAATTAAATAAACAGTGTTTTAAATTTTTCAGCTACGTTCATTTAAGAAATGGAAAAATCAGCAGTGCGGTCTTCATTATATATATTAAATATACACTGGTTCTTCACTATATATGTTAAATATAAACTGGTTCTTCACTATATGTATTAAATATACACTGGTTCTTCACTATATATGTTAAATATACACTGGTTCTTCACTATATATGTTAAATATACACTGGTTCTTCACTATATATATTAAATATACACTGGTTCTTCACTATATATGTTAAATATACACTGGTTCTTCACTATATATGTTAAATATAAACTGGTTCTTCATTATATATGTTAAATATACACTGGTTCTTCACTATATATGTTAAATATACACTGGTTCTTCACTATATATATTAAATATAAACTGGTTCTTCACTATATGTATTAAATATACACTGGTTCTTCACTATATATGTTAAATATACACTGGTTCTTCACTATATATGTTAAATATACACTGGTTCTTCACTATATATGTTAAATATACACTGGTTCTTCACTATATATGTTAAATATACACTGGTTCTTCACTATATATATTAAATATAAACTGGTTCTTCACTATATGTATTAAATATACACTGGTTCTTCACTATATATATTAAATATACACTGGTTCTTCACTATATATGTTAAATATACACTGGTTCTTCACTATATATATTAAATATAAACTGGTTCTTCACTATATGTATTAAATATACACTGGTTCTTCACTATATATATATTAAATATACACTGGTTCTTCACTATATATATATTAAATATACACTGGTTCTTCACTATATGTATTAAATATACACTGGTTCTTCACTATATATATTAAATATACACTGGTTCTTCACTATATATGTTAAATATACACTGGTTCTTCACTATATATATTAAATATAAACTGGTTCTTCACTATATGTATTAAATATACACTGGTTCTTCACTATATATATATTAAATATACACTGGTTCTTCACTATATGTATTAAATATACACTGGTTCATCTCTATATTAAATATACACTGGTTCTTCACTATATATATTAAATATACACTGGTTCTTCACTATATATATATATTAAATATACACTGGTTCTTCATATATATATTAAATATACACTGGTTCCTCACTATATGTATTAAATATACACTGGTTCTTCATATATATATTAAATATACACTGGTTCTTATTAAAGCGACAAAAGTTACTCAGTCAACAGCAGTGAGTGATTTTTCTTTTTTTTTGTTGTTTAATTAACATTGATGCTTTTGATCAATTTAATGCATCCTCGCTGAATACAAGTATAATTTCTCTGAAATTTGCGTGAAAATATTGTATCCTGCAGTGTAAAAGAACGAGACAATCCTATGGGGGTAGAATTGTTGCATTATTCCAAATAAATAGATTATAATCCACAAATAAATGTAAAGAGATTCACAAAAATATGTCAAATTCACAAATAAATAGATTAAGATCCACAAATAAATGTAAATATAAAACTCACAAATAAATAAAAAGAGATTTGCAAATAAAAATGTATATTTATAATGTTTTTATGCCACAAACACAACTCTGCCTGGCATTTATTTGTGTGCTACGACTGGTCAGCTCAATGTGGCCGTCATCTGATTGGCTTGAGGAAACGGTGGGTGGAGTCTGCACCTCGACGCTAGAAGTGTTTCAAAGTACACAAATGCGTGAGGGGATTTACGAGTGCAAATAAATGCCAGGCAGAGTTAAAAACATTTGTACATAAATGTTTTTATTTATTTGTGAGTTTTATATATATATTTTTTACATTTATTTGTGGATCATAATCTATTTATTTAGAATAATGCAACAATTCTCACCCCACAGAATCCCAGTGTTGTGTTTCTCAGGAAGCGTGTTGCTTCAATATGTCTGATTCTGCTTTTGAAGTTCATAGAGGAGGGGCTGGAGCGATGCCAGCGCTGTTGTTTGGATCGGCGCGTTTCAGTCTTTTGAAATGCAGAGGGCTGAAGTTGAGATGGTGTGAACCCAAAGACCCTCTTTATTTTTCTCAGTGTTGCTGAACTCAGTGGCTGCATAAGTCCTGATCTCGCACTCACTCTCTGAATACACAAGTACTGGTTCAGTGACCTCCTCTAGACTCATTCAGATGTTGGAAACATGATTGTATTGTGTAACATTCTTCATACGGGATATTAAGGCAGCACGATTATGAAAAAAAAAATCATAATTGTCGATTATTGCCTTGAAATTGTAATTGCGATTATCGAAATTTACATTGAATGGTATTTTGAACAGCTTTATGCCATTGTTTGAAGCGACTGCATGCCATATGTTATCAAAATAAACCAACTGAAAACTCCTGACAAAATTACATTGCTTTTATGTAGCATTAAGGCTCAAATGTCAAATATTTTACTTTTTTTTTTTTAAGAAACCCAACGAAACAAAATATTCATGGTATTATAATGTTAAACTAACTAAAACGAAAACAATGGGGAAAAGATGTAGACAGAAAGAAAAAAACACATCTTAAGCACACTTAAAAATGTAAGTGAACTTTGTTGCAATTGTGCCTTTGAACGATTACATAATTGTGGCATCCATAATTGTAATCGCGATTACAAATTCGATTAATTGTGCAGCCCTCAAGGACTTCTGTTTTTAATAAGTCATGCAGAATAGCAGATAGTAATATACTTTATGGTTAATTTTCCTGCAACAATAAAAACATGTTTATACAAGTTTATACAAACATGAATCAAGCGTTTAGACCTTCAATTAATGAACTAGTTAGTTAGGATTATTTATTTATTTCAGTCTGTAAAAGCATCTGTTAACTATTTTCAATATTTCAAGTTCAAATTTAACTATTAGACTGAACAATATTTTAAGTATTTGCAACATGTACAGTAATATCAGTTTTATAGATCTGTGCCATCACAGCTTGTGTGTTTTCTAAAGGCAAACGTTAGCATTATTTTAGAGAGACACTGACAAACAGACTCTTTCATTGCGATTGTCTTTGGACTTGAGTTTCTCGAGTGATATAACAGTCTCTGATGTGTTTTCATGTAATATTATTTAATCTCAGGGGCTTGGGCTTTGGGTTTCAGCCGTTCTGCTGCGTCTCCGTACATCTCCGTCTTAATAGGGCGAGCTGTCCTCTGTCAAACACAATGTGAGCTAAATGATATATCAACCGTGTTTCCCGGGGGACCTGCCATCCCTCGAGTGTTACCATGGCAACAGGTTAGCAGGGTGGTCATTTGGTCGCATTTAAAGAGAATTGCACCCATGTGGGCGCCGAGACTCAGGGAACGATGGCAAACGCACAGCAGACAGCGGCAAATTACATATTCACCGATAAGACAAAAGCACTTAATTAGAGGCTCGTCGCTAATCGCTTTCCAGTGTTATGCTACATTTTTTAACAAATGATTGTGTGTAATTTTGCACTTTGTGTGTTTTCCAATCAATCCCTGCATGCATCTGTCACATAAGCGCTTTACATAGCTCTTTACATTGATTAATACACATATTTGCAGTTGGTGCTGTGTTGATGGAGAATTGATTAATGTTATCTTTTTAAAGCCTTTTTAATACCCGTTTTTAATTATACACACAGGCGGTGAATCTACACGCACAGAGTTTTGACTTTCAACATATTCTCCCTAAGACCTGCATACTTACTGACATTTACAGCCACAAAAATGCATTATATTATACTATACTTTTATATATATATATATATACTGTATATATATATATATATATATATATATATATATTACCTACAAGTAGAATCAGTATTTTAACGTTTCTGTTCATGCATTTTGTTCTGTAACATTACTATTCCAAATATGGTTTGATTAGACAAAATACTGGTTAATTAGGTTATTTAAAAAATATATATATACCAGAGCTTCAATTAAACTTTATACTAGAGCTTGTGACTAAATTTGTAACTCTAGTGGATCCTTAAACTGTGGGCGAAACCTCATACAGTAGCTCCACATGCCTCAATTGTGAATGACGCGCCACACATTTTGCTTGCTTTCAGTGCAAGGTACAGTAAATAAAGAACTGGTTCTTTGAATAAGTAGTGTTTTCTTTAAAATTAAAATATTAATAATAGCATGCAAATATATGACCATAAATAAAGCCACAATACTAACTTTGACAACAAGGTGTTTAATTATTTAAAGGTTTTTTTTTTCCCTGAATTTCCCTCTTACCTCTGATTGGCTCACTCACTCTCCTCCCCCATAATAAGTGTAGACACGCCCTCTTCTGATTGGCTCACTCACTTTTCTCCCCCATAATGAGTGGACACGCCTTCTTACCTCTGATTGGCTCACTCACTCTCCTCCCCCATAATGAGTGAACACGCCCTCTTACTTCTGATTGGCTCACTCACTCTCCCCCATAATGAGTGAACACGCCCTCTTACCTCTGATTGGCTCACTCACGCTCCTCCTCCATAATGAGTGAACACGCCCTCTTACTTCTGATTGGCTCACTCACTCTCCCCCATAATGAGTGGACACGCCCTCTTCTGATTGGCTCACACACTTTTCTCCCCATAATGAGTCAACACGCCCTCTTACCTCTGATTGGCTCACTCACTCTCCTCCCCCATAATGAGTGGACACGCCCTCTTCTGATTGGCTCACTCACTTTTCTCCACCATAATGAGTGGACACGCCTTCTTACCTCTGATTGGCTCACTCACTCTACTCCCCCATAATGAGTGAACAAGGCCTCTTACTGCTGATTGGCTCACTCTCCACCTCCATCATAAGGGGACACGCCCTCTTACTGCTTATTGGCTCACTCACTCCCCATCATAATCTCTTACCCTCTCACTCACTCTATATTGTGATTTGATTAAAGTTTAATGACCTGCTTTTTCATTTATTCATCCAAAATTTGACAAATTACGTGAAATAATGCGTTATACAGTCAATTTCGTCCTCGTTTTCTACATTGCAGAAATCATACGGCCCTATGTTTGTTTGTCCATTTCTCCCTCCATCTGTTTTCAGATCATACACTTTTTTATCTGTTAGGCTGCTGAACTTTAGTTGCAAGATTATTGGATGTAGAGAATGGCAATGATTGGTTTGAAATGATCTGGCTATAAGAGGCTGAAACTCTCATTTGTGCCCTGCATTATTGATCAAGTGCAAACATGGCATGATATTTAGACCAACATGAGTTTAGAGCAGCTCCTCAAGGCGTGAAAATGTTACGTCGATGCTAGAGATGCGCGGTTGGCGGTTACAGCCGCGAATAAACCGCGAAAAAGTAATTTTGTAATTTTTTTTTTAAATTCGGGTGGGTTGCGGGCGATCGAACCAATCAAATGGAAAATGATTCAAATTTAGCCTATGCCGTCTAAACATCATGATGATATCGTCCATCGGCCCAACCCTATAATAAGCGCTAATCTAATTTGGATTCCCGCAGAAAAACAAGCGTTCTAGCGGTCCCTGGATTCGTCCGATTGGTTGCCGCCGAACCACGTCATAGCTCATTACCATATAAAGTTGATCTGACTTCAACTTCTCCTCGCCACTCTCGCCGGCTCTCATTGAAAATGAATGGCTTCCGGCCACTTTGGTGTGAACGCACAGTTAGTGTCTCAAACCAACTATTTCTTTTGCTGTCTAAATCCTATGTAATGATTGTCTAATCAGCTTGTCGAAGGGTCGAGGGAAAGGCACAGCAATCAAGAGATTGAGCCTGTTAATGTGCGCTCTGAAACCAGCGCTTTGAAGTGTTCACTCAAAGTGAGCGAGTTAATGGTCCCTCCACCTGAAGGGGCTTTAGATTGATGCTCTTTTCCCAGACCTCATCTTAGGGTGAAAACCGTGGCGTTCCTATTAACCCCAACTGTCCAAATGGGAAATATCCCCATCTGTCAAATGGAGGTTTCAATAATAAATCAGGACAGATTAAGAGGGATCCTCAGAAGGGCCGTCTCTGCCTGGTTTTCTCACTCGAGCCACACAAACTGTTGAGCGTTACTTCAGTGAACTCTGCTGTTAGGACATCACTTCGCTTCAGAGAGAAGTATTTCTCTTAATGCATTCTCTTAGATATGATTATTCCTTTTGGGGATGTGAGATTTTCACAGGAGGAACTGAATGAACTGAGCATTGCAGTGATTTGATCCCAGATCAAGGATGGTAAACTCACCTGAACTTACTTAGGATCTTCCCTGTTGTTGCATTTAAATATTGATAAAGCCGTGTGTGACATCTAATGACATCAGCTTTTATTTTATTCAGAAGAGACTGTACGGCTCTATGAAATCTGTTTATTTTTTTCCCACATTATGTTTATTTTCCTCGTTTTTCTAGATTTGTTTTAATTAATTGAGTTCATTAATACAATTTATTATGATTTTTTTTCAATGATTTCCCCCCCTAGAAATTCTGTTGTCTATTTAATGTATGGAAATCAAATGAAGGCATAAAATATGAATTTATTATGGGGAAAATAACACACAACAGAGCTTTACTGTTAAAATTAAAACATGGATGAAAATTTTTGATTATTGTGAAATGAAACTGTGCATCTGTGCCATTCATTCACACAAAGACACGCATTCATTTTGCGGTTTAATATTCACAGGCACTTGGCTACTAGTGCTGATTGGCTCACTGACTTTTCTCCCCCATAATGAGTGCACACGCCCTCTTACTTCTGATTGGCTCACTCACTCTCCCCCATAATGAGTGGACACGCCCTCTTCTGATTGGCTCACTCACTTTTCTCCCCCATAATGAGTGGACACGCCTTCTTACCTCTGATTGGCTCACTCACTCTCCTCCCCCATAATGAGTGAACACGCCCTCTTACTTCTGATTGGCTCACTCACTCTCCCCCATAATGAGTGAACACGCCCTCTTACCTCTGATTGGCTCACTCACTCTCCTCCCCCATAATGAGTGAACACGCCCTCTTACTTCTGATTGGCTCACTCACTCTCCCCCATAATGAGTGGACACGCCCTCTTACCTCTGATTGGCTCACTCACGCTCCTCCCCCATAATGAGTGAACACGCCCTCTTACTTCTGATTGGCTCACTCACTCTCCCCCATAATGAGTGGACACGCCCTCTTACCTCTGATTGGCTCACTCACTCTCCTCCCCCATAATGAGTGAACACGCCCTCTTACTTCTGATTGGCTCACTCACTCTCCCCCATAATGAGTGGACACGCCCTCTTCTGATTGGCTCACACACTTTTCTCCCCCATAATGAGTGGACACGCCTTCTTACCTCTGATTGGCTCACTCACTCTCCTCCCCCATAATGAGTGAACACGCCCTCTTACTTCTGATTGGCTCACTCACTCTCCCCCATAATGAGTGAACACTAGGGGTGTAACGGTACATGTATTCGTATTGAACCGTTTCGGTTCGAGGCTTCCGGTTCGGTACGCATACAAACCGAACGATTGCTTGGACCATTTTTCCTGCCGGCAAAATTCGTGCTGACGCGGCCAACACAACGTTGCGCAACATCAAATGGCAAGCGTAATGAAAGCAGAACGAAACTGCGCTGCTCGTTATGTGCTTAATGGATCGTTTATCAGTTCGGAGTTCGGACCAGCAACATCTGTCCAGCGCGAGCCGATCTCGATCAAGCAACACTGTTACCACACCGCGCTCCGGTAAAGAAAACATTTGAGTTCGCCACTGAGGTAATAACATCGCTGCGAGATCTAGTGAGATGCATTCACATTTCTCCGTTATTAACCGTAGATCTCTATTAGATCAAACAGCGCTGTCATGGAAACCAGGAGAAACATTGTGCCGTGAATGAACTAGTACTTTACGTCCACAGACCAGCAACATTCACCATGGATTTAATATAGTAACACTAACTGTAACCAGTTTGGCTGGAATGGTGAAATGCTTTCAAGTACTTCACACATCTTTTTCCAGCACTTCAAAATTCAAATATTATATAAATAAATATATATTTAAATGTTATTTTTAATGTGATGACCAAAACATTATTTGTTCATCCTTCAAAGATGACCCCCATTTATAAACCTGAAAGTTTCAAGATCTAGGAAAACTCACACTTACTTAAAAATATTTTTTCTTTAAACAAATAGGAAATTTCTCTTGCATTTCTTTCTTTTTGCTGTATCGAAAACGTACCGAACCGTGACTTTAAAACCGAGGTACGTACTGAACCGTGATTTTTGTGTACCGTTACACCCCTAGTGAACACGCCCTCTTACCTCTGATTGGCTCACTCACTCTCCCCCATAATGAGTGAACACGCCCTCTTACTTCTGATTGGCTCACTCACTCTCCCCCATAATAAGTGGACACGCCCTCTTCTGATTGGCTCACACACTTTTCTCCCCCATAATGAGTCAACACGCCCTCTTACCTCTGATTGGCTCACTCACTCTCCTCCCCCATAATGAGTGGACACGCCCTCTTCTGTTTGGCTCACTCACTTTTCTCCCCCATAATGAGTGGACACGCCTTCTTACCTCTGATTGGCTCACTCACTCTCCTCCCCCATAATGAGTGAACAAGGCCTCTTACTGCTGATTGGCTCACTCTCCTCCTCCATCATAAGGGGACACGCCCTCTTACTGCTTATTGGCTCACTCACTCCCCATCATAATCTCTTACCCTCTCACTCACTCTATATTGTGATTTGATTAAAGTTTAATGACCTGCTTTTTCATTTATTCATCCAAAATTTGACAAATTACGTGAAATAATGCGTTATACAGTCAATTTCGTCCTCGTTTTCTACATTGCAGAAATCATACGGCCCTATGTTTGTTTGTCCATTTCTCCCTCCATCTGTTTTCAGATCATACACTTTTTTATCTGTTAGGCTGCTGAACTTTAGTTGCAAGATTATTGGATGTAGAGAATGGCAATGATTGGTTTGAAATGATCTGGCTATAAGAGGCTGAAACTCTCATTTGTGCCCTGCATTATTGATCAAGTGCAAACATGGCATGATATTTAGACCAACATGAGTTTAGAGCAGCTCCTCAAGGGCTCACAGACCACATGCTGTTCGGATATGAGCTTCAGTTCAGCAGCCAAAAATAATAATAGCCCTATAATAAAGATCAAATGTTTTAAAAAGAGTTTGCTCTGTCAATCATTATACCACACTGCTCTTGATGACAACAGAATAGCCAAAAAATGTCATTTGCATATTATATTATATTATATTATATTATATTATATTATATTACTGGGTTATAGGTGATTTTTTTTTCCTTCAAGATTTTTTAAAAACTATTGTTAAATCTGTGCATATTCGTGGAAAATTATGAAATATTCTCATTCAGGGTTCCTGTGAGTCGTATAAATTAAGGCCTTGGAAAAAGTCTTAAATCAGAGCCGAAAGTCTTAAATTCATGAAGTAATGGCATTAAATGTTGCATCTTCCCACTTTTTGTCCTGTTTTCCAATACAAATATCTAAACATCTTTGATACATACTTGTGAAAAAAGTCTTGATTTTTTTTTTTTTATAAAGTTTTGCTTAAACAAGAACAAATATCTCATGATATCTATGTTATGAGAACTTCCCTTTGAATAAGTTGATTTTTCTGAACCTATTGGCAGATCTTTGTTCTTGTTTTAATCTTGCTTAATTTTTTTTTTCCAATTTCACAGAAAACAAGACTATTTTATGTCATTTTGCATCTCAAGTAAATGTCTCTTGATTCAAGAATCTTTAGACTATTGCACTGGAAAACAACACACAAATACTTGGGAAGAACATGACTTTTTTTGCTGTGATCAGAAGAAAATAAAATATTATTTCCATATAATATTTTCCAATAATATTTCCATATTCTAGTAGCTGTTTCAAAATGTATACCTTACTTTTTCTTACTTAAATTGACCTTAATAAAACTTGCAGAAACCCTTTTTATTTATTAAAACAAGCCTGCATAATCTACTTGAATACAGGGATTGTTTGGTCGAAAATAATTGTTCCTCTGATTTAAATAAGCCATTTCAGAGCAAATGCTCCATGATTGTAAATGTAAATTAGATGAAGTTTTTAATCTGCCTCTCTCTCTCTCTCTCTCTCTCTGCAGGTGGTGGCGTATCATTACTGCCAGGCTGATAACACATACACCTGCCTGGTCCCTGAGTTTGTGCACAGTGTGTCTGCTCTCCTGTGCAGAGCGCATCAGCTGACCGCATACAGAGAACTGCTGCTGAAAGAGACACACCTACAGAGCATGCTCAGTCTGCGCTCCTGTGTGCAGGACCCCATCGGTGCCTTCCGCAGGGGGATCCTGCAACCGCTCATCAACCTGCGCAAAGGTACAGGAACACAACCCAAATCAAAACCAACACCATGCACGCACTTAAAGGTGCAGTAAGCGATTTGTCAACACTGTTGATATTGGAAATCAACCCAAACAAACACACCCCTCTCTTCATTGTTAAAATGCACGAGTGGATGTCTTATTATCATAGCTGAAGCGAAAAACAAAAAATTAAAATGCAGTACACAAGAGTTTACACCAGCAAGAGTTTGTTGTTAGTCGCCAGCAGCACACCAGCTCCAGACAAACAATGATACTCAAAACTGTATTGTTATTATAGCCAACATTACAACAGCATATCTTGGTTATGGGGAACATAGCAAAACCAATATTACTCACATATGGAGCAGAAACCATGCAACTTCAGTGTCCGTTTGCAGGCCTTCCCACTGCGCTGGAACACGCCCCCTACAGCTGATTGGTTCACTCTCTCTCCTCCCCCATCATGAGTGAACACGCCCCCTACAGCTGATTGGTTCACTCTCTCTCCTCTCCCATCATAAGTGGACATGCCCCCTACAGCTGATTTGCTCACTCACTCTCCTCCCCCATTATAAGTGGACACGCCCCCTACAGCTGATTGGTTCACTCTCTCTCCTCCCCCATCATGAGTGAACACGCCCCCTACAGCTGATTGGTTCTTTCTCTCTCCTCTCCCATCATAAGTGGACACGCCCCCTACAGCTGATTTGCTCACTCACTCTCCTCCCCCATTATAAGTGGACACGCCCCCTACAGCTGATTGGTTCACTCTCTCTCCTCCCCCATCATGAGTGAACACGCCCCCTACAGCTGATTGGTTCACTCTCTCTCCTCTCCCATTATAAGTGGACACGCCCCCTACAGCTGATTGGTTCACTCTCTCTCCTCCCCCATCATAAGTGGACACGCCCCCTACAGCTGATTGGCTCACTCACTCTCCTCCCCCATCATAAGTGGACACGCCCCCTACAGCTGATTGGTTCACTCTTTTTCCTCCCCCATCATGAGTAAACACGCCCCCTACAGCTGATTGGCTCACTCACTCTCCTCCCCCATCATAAGTGGACACGCCCCCTACAGCTGATTGGTTCACTCTTTTTCCTCCCCCATCATGAGTGGACACGCCCCCTACAGCTGATTGGCTCACTCACTCTCCTCCCCCATCATAAGTGGACACGCCCCCTACAGCTGATTGGTTCACTCTTTTTCCTCCCCCATCATGAGTGAACACGCCCCCTACAGCTGATTGGCTCACTCACTCTCCTCCCCCATCACGAGTAAACACGCCCTCTTACTGCTGATTGGCTACAAGTGTGTTTTGGTGCTCGGTCCGATCCACTTTCATCCGTGTTTCCCAGAAATCGCTTACTGCTCCTTTTAAAACATGTTTGTGGTTTTGTTGTGAATGATAAGCAAAATATTACAAGGAAAACAATATGATTCAATCATTCCTTCCATGCATTTAACTCAGAAACACATTGCTTTATGGACTCCAATATGGGTTCCAAATGTCGTTGATATTAATTTCATTAATGAGAGATTTTTTGGCCTGTCCTCTGGCTCTCTTCCTTCTGCATCCGTTACAGTTCAGAGAAGGTTATGTGGACAGAAGTGAAAACCATCAAATGACGCATTTTATTAAAGCGGATAAGTTGGGATGTCATATGTTTAATGTTCGGCAGATGGTCTGATTATATGAATGGGGGGAATTTGCTTTGTTGTTGCATTTAATGCAGATAATCCATTTCCCGAGGCCGTGTACATGCACTCATGTTCTGGACCACGTTTATTTCTTAGAAATTGAATTAAATCAGTTGGACTTAATATATAATACGCCTTAAAGGGTTAAACTTAAATTGAGTCACTGTAGTCACTTGGACAATTTTAACGATGTCTTTCATATCTTTTGGGCCGGCAAGTTTCGATCCCTTAAGAAGCCTATGGAGGAGTGATCCAGCTCTCAGATTTAATCAAAAATATCTTCATTTGTGTTCCAAAGACAAGTCTTATGAGGTTGGAACAACGTGAGGACGAGTAATTACTGACAGAATTTTCATATTTGGGTGAACTATCTCTTTAATAATAAGACTGTCTTTATGTTTTTCTCAAAAAGAATAATGGATTTGACAATAGAGAACCTGTTCCGGTAGTGCTGGGCGGTTTGACCAAAAATTGATATCACTTTTTTTTTCAGAATTAAGCCGGTTTTCCAGTTTATGACGTTTATTTTTTTTTCATGCATAATCAGGTGTTCGAAGCATTTTTTACTGGTTGACAGAGGAATTACTGCAATAACTTGCCTTAGGATGGTCTACTTTATATTGTAGAATAGAATAGCACCCAGTATAACCTAAAATTGTTATTTCTTAATATTCTAATAACATTCTTATAACCAAGCAAGAACGTTAATACAACGTCTAAAAAAAAATGGATGTTTTGATTGTTCCTAGAACATTCAGAAATAACGTTTTTATAACTTAATGGGAATATTATGAAAACGTTCTTATAACCTAAAATTGTTAGCTGTGGAAGAGGAGAGATTCGCGATTGCATTGAACGCGTTTTAAGTGCAGGATTCCCTGAGCTAGCCTCAGAATAGATCTTATTCTTAAAAGAGCATCGTGTATCTAAGGCCCTGTTTACACGAGAACGCTCGCGGGTGAAAACGTAAAAATATTTTATCGGATGTGCCTTTCGTTTACACGGCAACGGCGTTTTTGAGGCTCAAAAACGCAAAAAAGTGAAACCACCCTCCAGAGTGGAAATCTTAAAAACGCTCCACCGCCGCGTTCCCGTGTAAACGGTAAAAATGCAAAAGTCTGCTTGACGGTGAAAGTTGTACGCAGGCGCGTGGACTTGGTGTTGTTGTAGTATGCACTCCTAGCCGCCTGAAGTGCATACTACATTGAATTTCACACACTTTTGCGTCTCCATTTGCACGCGGATTTCCCACACAAAACCCTCGTCTAAACGCAGAATAAAAAAAGATGACGCAACACCACTTTTGCGTTTTCTCTTCAGAATCGTTTCCATGTAAACATAGCCTGAGAGCGCGCGAGAAATTCTGAGAGCGCGCGTGATATTCGTGAGATTGGTGCTCGCGCATTATATTAATTTACTTTCGCGCTGCAATAATGCGCTTCCGACATTTGACAGAAAAATAACGCCATAGTTCTGTAGCATCCACTTTGATTTACCCTCGCCTCACCGTCGCTGCTTAGAAGTGCAACATTGTAAAGGGTCCGTCTGAAACAGTGTCGGTGGCACAGCGTAACTTTCGTTCTGATCGTTGTGCAATTAAATAAGTTACATCGGTATGGCGGTATATTAAAAATGAACATCGTAACAAAAATATACAGCGGTTTTCGGTATGAACCGGTATACCGCCCAGCACTATGTTCCGGTTTATAAAAAAAGGATAATACAGGAAAGGAATATTTTTTATGAAGTTTGGTTTAGTTAATAGTTTTTCTACATTCTTACAAAGCAACTACAGCCTCTGTTTTCCCTCTTGATCTTCCACAGGTTTATCCTGCGTTTATTTGCTCTTTGCTCTAGTTTATTTATAAGCTCAGGCTCTCTCTGAGTCTCGGAGATCTCAAGGTCATTGTGGTTTGTTTTATGTGGAGGTCCAGTTTTTAGCTCAGCTCGATCGATGTTTTATTGTAAAAGCGTGCATTTCAGGCGCAGATAAACAATCCCTGTGTTTGTTTGATGGAAATGGAAGACGCTCTGGATCAATACAGCCTTGTGAGGAGGGAAGACAAACCAGATGAAAACCAATCTTAAGCTCTGTCTATATTGATAAAAAAAAAACTTAATCAATATTATTTTATATCATTTTTCCTCTCTTCATTTTCTTTTATCTCTTGCTTTATGCTTAAAAAGTTTTAAGCTTAAATCTGATATATCTATTTATATAATGTCACACTCCAAAGATCGCTGCACGATGTATGAAAACCATTCAAAAACCATACTATTGCAAAGTGAATTCAATTAAATAAGTATATACCCTGCTGGTTTAATATACAGTATATGCGCTTTAATTATTTACATGCGTGTAGGTTACATGCTTATGCGTCTCAAACTCCAGTTTGGGTTGCTTATAACGATCATCTGGGAATGCAATGTGCACCATTTCATTAGATTAGTAAGGTAAATCATTTATAAACCTACGCCAACAGCAGAATACCTAACAGCAGAATGTTTCTGTTCATCGCGATTTCAAAATAAAAGTTTAAACTCTGCATGTTATGTATATTATATTATGTATTTAAACAATGTTGTTTAATAAAACCATATGATTACTTTCTTTTGATACTTTATTTGAACCAAATATTATTACCTTTTTTAGAGACTATTGTTTGCTTATAGGTCTAATTTTATTACCACAAAAATAATCATATTTCTCGATTAATCGCCAAAATAATCAACGACTACTCGATTATATGATTACTTTCTTTTGATACTTTATTTGAACCAAATATTATTGCCTTTTTTAGAGGCTATTGTTTGCTTAGGTCTACTTTTATTACCACAAAAATAATCATATTCCTCGATTAATCGCCAAAATAATCGACGACTACTCGATTATATGATTACTTTCTTTTGGTACTTTATTTGAACCAAATATTATTGCCTCATTGTTATTCTAGAAGTATTTTAAGTCATTTTAAAGGCTATTGTTTGCTTAGGTCTATTTTTCTTACCACAAAAAGAATAATATTCCTCGATTAATCGCCAAAATAATCGACAACTACTCGATTATATGATTACTTTCTCTTGATACTTTGAACCAAATATTATTGCCTCATTGTTATTCTATAAGTATTTTAAGTCATTTTAAAGGCTATTGTTTGCTTAGGTCTATTTTTATTACCACAAAAATAATCATATTCCTCGATTAATCGCCAAAATAATCGACGACTGCTCGATTATATGATTACTTTCTTTTGATACTTTATTTGAACCAAATATTATTGCCTTTTTTAGAGGCTATTGTTTGCTTAGGTCTATTTTTATTACCACAAAAACAATCATATTCCTTGATTTAATCGCCAAAATAATCAACGACTACTCCATTATATGATTACTTTCTTTTGATACTTTTTAAGTCATTTTAAAGTTTATTGATTGCTTAGGTCTATTTTTATTACCACAAAAATAATCATATTCCTTGATTAATCGTCAAAATAATCGACGAGTACTCGATTACCATAATAATCATTAGCCCTACTACATTCATTCAAGTGCAATTATTAAACCATTCAAGCGTGATAAGACGCAAATCTATACCGGCGTGCTTTGAGGTTTCTTTCGTGCTTGAACAGATAAAAAACACAAAATTGCCAAAATTCCCATTTTGTCGAGCATCCTCGTAAGCGCAGTCTGAAATGAGTGTTAAAAGTGTTAAATAAACGTAAAAAGTTGATAGAAAATAGGATGTGTCAGTTCTGTGTCATGCGACGACTGCAGGTCTTAAAGTGACAGCAACCTAATAAACCTGCTGATGTATTGTGTTAGTATTTTACAGATCCTGCAAGGTAAACGTTTGATCATGACTGTATACTATATATATACATATATCATAATAAATCTAATCTTAATGTGCCAAGTAAGTTGATCTTGTTTTAAGAGTGTTTAGAAATTTTACTTGGAATCAAAGGCAACAATAAAAAATTAAAATATTTCTGAATGTCCACTCCAGCCACACACTATTAAAACAGATTTAGGAAGAGTTTTCCCTGAAGCTCTCCGTCATGCCATGAAGAAGTCAGCGCAGAGATTTGTGGTGGAGGTTTAAAAGCAGAGATGGTTTATGGATGCTGCTCGGCCTTATTCCTCCTTCAAATAACATTTCAAAGCTGAGGAAGTGCAGCACTTGATCCGTCGCTCACTGTGTTATTCTGCTGTTACTGTTCGGCTCTGGGAAGGCGCTCAGATCTCGTGTGTAATGAATTATTAAACGTACTCCTGATGGCGATGCTTCATTTGAGGCAAAACAAAGACTTTCCACATATGGAGACTTTAATTGTGAAGTGGACTGATCTGTGCTCATCATTACACAGCTGCTGTGAAAATGAAAAATAAACATTTATTCTATAGCAGAGAGGTAATATTATATGGATTTGTTTTATTAAGTTGTTAATAATTTCCTCATGTTGTAGCAGAATAATGATCACATAACTCAAAGGAAAGAAGAATCCATTGCACATCTAGAGCTGGACTCTAGACACAGATCTAAAGTTACATGAGAGGTTTCATTTATTCACAGGAGACTTAGAGCTGAAGCTCAGTTGATTTACAGTTGTTCTTATGCTCTCTCTTTAACTCTTTATTGGTGAATGACCATTTATTAACCCTTAATGACCTATATGGGCGTCGGCGGCAAAAAATAACAGTTGTTCTCAAATGTCAAAGACCTTTTGAACCCCCATTTCCAATCCGTATACTTTAAAAAGTCCCATAAAGAGGAGATTCACGGCTTTTCTGTGATATCGGGTTAATCAGACATTCAGAAGCTCCGTAGTGAACGTGATTGCATTGTCGAGTTTTGATCAGCATTGATTCTTCAAAGAAACCTGTGTGGTTTGTTCCTCTGAGCAAATTATAAGACCTACAAAATCGATCCAAAGGGAGGCGTTCAATTAAAGGCGAAGGTTTTACGCATGTTCCGTCTTTCCCATGGCAAAGAGACTTTTAATTAAATGCATTACATTATATCTTATGTATTAACTCATCCATAAAGGTTTTTCAATGTTATCTGTGCATCATTAAATGCTCGTTAATGTCTGTTAGAATAATCAAATATAACAATTTATTATGTCAGGTAAATGTATTATTACAATTCCATAATCAATGTAAAGATAATCAATGCAAAACATTAAAGTTCTAGAACAAAGAAGAACCAATATCCAGATCTCATTTCATATGCAAAACATGAGTCACCCCCCCTGACTAACTGGGGGTAGACCATTTGCAAGGGACAGTGCACTCTTAGAAGAAATGGTTCTATTTAGAACCAGAAATGGTTCCATCCCCCGCTTCATATATGGAACTCCAAAATGGTTCTATATAGAACCATTTATTTATTTTTTTTTGGTAAAAGGTTCTATTGGCCAAGTACGGAACCCCTGGCTTCTATATAGAACCCAGAGGAACCATTTTTTAAGAGTGTATAGAACCTTTTAGGGGTTCCAAATACATGATACTGATAGAACCTTTTAAGATTCTATATGGAACCTTTTCTTCTAAGAGTGTGGAAATTAGCACTCATGAATTTACACCTTTTGGAAGTAGAGACCAATGTGGTCCTTTGTGTGCCAGTCATTCCTAAAATTTACTTTTATAAAAGCATAACAAAGAACCATAATAAATGACTTGCAATTTGGCATTAAGCATATAGTCCAGATTCCTGAAGGCTCCTGTCTCTTCTGTATGATAATGTTTTTAATTTTGTCTTATCAGAGAGGAAGATACCAGAGGAAGATTGCATCATCTTGATTGACGGGCTGAATGAGGCAGAGTTTCACAAACCGGACTATGGAGACACTGTCGCCTCCTTTATCACCAAGATCATCTCCAAGTTCCCCAACTGGCTCAAACTGATCGTCACTGTGAGAACAAGCCTTCAGGTGAGTGAGACATGAATATGTGCTGTTATCTGAGAGATTTAGCAGCAGGTCACGACCCAGTATTGGGTAGCAGGTTTGTTTTGGTGATAGAATAGCAAATTATCCCCTATTAAAAGTATATTTTATTGTTGATGTCAAAGGTTGTTAAATTAGACAGATATCAACATGGACAGCTTGTATGATGCCCTAAAACCAACAAAAATACTAAATATGTAAGAAAGCAAGAGTTTGACACCATTTAAAGGATTAGTTCACTTTTGCTGATAATTTACTCACCCCCAAGATGTCCATGTCTTTCTTTCTTCAGTCAAAAGGAAATTAAGGTTTTTGATGAAAACATTCCAGGATTTTTCTCCATATAATGGACTTCAATGGGGACCAAACGGTTCAAGGTCCAAATGAGAGTTTCAGTGCAGCTTCAAAGGGCTTTAAATGATTCCAGACGATGAATAAGGGTCTTATCAAGCGAAACGATCGCTCATTTAAAAAATAAATTACACATTTTAAGTTTTATAAGCACAAATGCTTGCCTTGCTCTGTTCTGTGATGCACGTTCTGTTCGAACTCAAAATGATGAAATCTTTTTTCAAGTCATTTCGTTCGTTGAATGAACCAAATGACTCGAAAAAATATTTGTTCATTTTGATGAATGAGTTGGTTTGTGTGACCATATAAAATAAATAAATAAACATGGTTTGTGTGACCATAAGTGAATTATTGGCTGTCTAGATCTCTCATATTTCACCCCCAAATCAAAAAGGAAATACACATTATATTTTGCTGTCAGGTTCTGGAAGTAAAAACTCCATTAAGTTTCTCCATAGGGAAATAGATTTTAAACGATAACTTATAAACCTTAAAAGACAGACTACTGTGAGCTAGAAGGTTGTTAATCAATGGTATTCTGCTGAAGCCGTCCACCCACATCATTTTTTCAGCTTTTTTTTTAAATAATCCTGTTTAATGGTGAAAACCCATGATTATGTCACCCATGATGCTGTAGAATAGATGAAATTCCACCAATCAGAGAATCGAAACAAGCAAAGTACAGCAAAAGAGCTCTTTAGCTCTGCCCACACTTTTAGAAGAAATGGTTCTATTTAGAACCAGAAATGGTTCCATCCCCCGCTTCATATATGGAACTCCAAAATGGTTCTATATAGAACCATTTTTTTTTTTGGTAAAAGGTTCTATTGGCCAAGTATGGAACCCCAGGGTTCTATATAGAACCCAGAGGAACCCTTTTTTAAGAGTGTATAGAACCTTTTAGGGGTTCCAAATATGTAGCGCTGATAGAACCTTTTCTTCTCTACGCTATCAAAATACAATATATACTGTATATATAGTTTTTATACATGTAATCAACATTTTTAAATGTGCAGTTTTATATTTTACCTCGATTATGCTGTGCACAATGCTTCATAGGATTATAGTTCTTTCCTTCATTAAAGGGTTAGTTCACCCAAAAATGAAAATGATCCCGTAATTTACTCCCCCCTCAAGCCATCCTAGGTGTATATGACTTTCATCTTTCAGCCAAACACAATCAGAGTTATATTAAATATATCCTGGCGTTTCCAATCTTTATAATGGGAGTGAATGGTACCTTGGTAAGCCCAAAACAGTGCATCCATCCATCATAAAAGTGATCATACGTCATGCGTCGGGTCAGAGGTAAACCCATAGTTTATAAAGTTTCTATTATTGATATTTTGTAATTATTTTAAATCCCTTTGGGAGAAATGAATGGAAAAAATACTTACGAAATCAGCACCGTTGCACTCTATAGTCTTCTTCTTATTTTGTCCTTTCATTTGGTGGTGAGAAGTGTTTTTGTCAGATTCCCCCATAATCTCCTAATGTGCTCAGATCAGGTTTAGACATTTCATATTCTCTCCAGCTCGTCTTGTCACTTTGGGCAGGAGAATCGTGTAGCTCTAATGGGGAACATTGACCCTCTAAATGAGACTGTATGACAGCTAGACAGTAATGCAGACAGTAGGAGGCCGAAAGGAAAAGGGAGCGACTCGAGAGCGAGAGAGTGTTCGTGTCGGCGGCGTTTTGACAGCTTGAAAAAGGTAGTGCTCGACTAGCAGAGCAGAACCATCTACTGTTTGATACGTGTCAGACGGCAGATTGGAGTGTGTGTGAGTGAGAGCACGAGCACAAATGTGTGTTTTTGTACATCTGTGTGTTAAAGCCTCCTAATGCGTTCGCCGTCTAGCTGTCACTATAAATGAGGAGAGCCAGTCTAGGACTGAACGATATTTTTCAGCCTTTTGACTATTTGTTATGCGTCTTGATATTTATGCATTTGCTCTGTAATTGTTTAAAAGGGAGATTTTTTTTTTTTTTTACTGTCACTGTAGAATAGTAGCAGTAAAATACAATAAAAACTGTTTTTTTCACTAAATGAACACAAGGTAGATTCATATGTAATATGTTTTTTATGTATATGCACCAATATAACAATACATACTTAAGCAAATATTTACCCACAATATCATTCAAAAGTTTGGGGTCAGTAAGATTTTTTTTTTTATTTTTTTTTAAGAAAGAAATTATTTTTTTCAGCAGACACATAACTTCGTAGTAATAGGTTGTAATAGAATCTATTGTCACAAAAACAGTGTTAGAGTTGCAATGTTTGATTCATTCCAGTGAATCAGTTCAAACTGTGCATTTCACTGAATCAATTCAATGATGCATTTGCATCATCACTCAGAAAATGTTCATGAAAGTGTCCACATTTTGATTAATTAACCCTGTAAAGCCTGACAAATGCAATAACAGTCTGAAAAATCAAAATTTTGTGCATTTTGGCTGGGCAAGGAAAAATCTGAACCGGTCTGACTGGGCCAGCGGAAAAAAAAAAAACTAGTGTTGAAACCTTATATCGTAAAAGCACAGCTAAATGTGTCATTTATTATAAGGGGTTTATGTGAAGATTAAGATCACTTAAATTAAAAGTTGTTATATTTTTAAAGTCTAATAAATGTTAAAATTAAAAGCTTTCATTTATATCGTAATGTTAAATGGATATAATTATTGGTTAAAATTGAGCAAAAGTCTATTTCATAGAGACATCAGTAGCAGTATTGGCATTCATAAAAAATGCATTTATTTGGAGATTAAATGTGAAATTATTACAATATAAAATATATTAAAAAGTTTAATGTTAGGTGTGATTAATTGCGATTTATTACAGAAAATGTGTGATTAAATAGTTGATTTTATATTAGTCAATTGATGGCTGTTTTTTTAGTAAAGTTTTGGTCATGTCAATTAGAGATTTAATTAGAGATTTAGAGATTTCTGTATCAAATAAGATAGGCTTTACAGGGTTAAAATGTATGTGAAAATATATTAAATTTAATTAAACTTTTTTTTTTTCATTATTTGATATTGTCAAATACCTTCATCTGGTACATCACTTCAGAGATTTTTGTTTCATTAGTTTGTTTTCCTGACATAAGTGTTAGTTCAAGGTCTAAAAACACTGTAAATGTAAACAAATATACACTTTTTTACAAGTCTTTTTTCTCACCATTTAAAAAAAAAAGTTAATAATAACATTTAAATAGATTTTTCCCCCATATGGTCTTTTTTTTTTTTTTTTTTACTGTTTAATGTTTGTGTGAAGGATTTTTTTTAATTGTGAATTTTTTGGGGGGATATTAGAAAAATATTTTTTAATGAGAATTTGTCTTTTGCAAAATATAAAATAATAATTAACTAAAATCAAGCTAGTCTTTATGACTAATTATAATGTTAAGATTTTTTCTAATAGCTTTTATGGAAGAAAAAAAACAACTGAATTCATACTGTATACGTCAAAAAATCAACAATTGCCCTCTGGGAAAACGAGTCCTGTCTAAATAAGGGTGTATTCACACTAGCAAAGTCCGCTAGTTCACTTGCTTTGGTCCGGACCAAACACAATGTTGATTTTTTGTTTGGTGTGGTTCGCTTTCACACTGCCCTTTTTGCAAGTGAACCAAAATTTGTAAACAAAACCACATGTGTGCTAAGGTCATCCATTCATTGGACAGAAATGCGACCTGTAGCAAAATTGGTTTGGAACCGGACCGAGACCAACTCTTCAGCTGGGTCTCGGGACGGTTGTTTGGTTTGCTGTATTCACACCTGCCCAAAAGATACGCAAACTTGAGTTGGATTCAATCACACCAAACAAACAAACAGTTTTATGGGATATCTCCATCATGACATTCCCAACCTGTCTTTACAGGAGATCACCAGTCTTCTTCCCTTCTCCAAGATCAGCCTGGACGAATTCTCAAACAACGATGAGATCACGACGGACCTGAACGCCTACATACAGTACCGAATCAACGGCAGCCAGAACATACTCAACAACATCTCCCTCAACGGCAAAGCCGACCCCGTCATCGTGGGCAAAGTCAGCTCCCACCTGACCTCCCTCAGTCAGGGGTCGTACCTGTACCTCAAACTGACCCTTGACCTCTTCGAGAAGGGTCATCTGGTCATCAAGAGCGCGAGTTACAAGGTGGTTCCCGTCTCTCTGTCGGAGCTCTACCTTCTGCAGTGCAACATGAAGTTCATGTCTAACTCGGCGTTCGAGCGGTCCGTGCCGGTCCTCAACGTGGCGCTGGCGTCTCTTCACCCCTTGACGGATGAGCAGCTGTTTCAGGCGCTGAACGCGGGCAGCGTGCGAGGAGAGCTGCTGTGGGACGACTTCCAGCAGAGGATGGAGACACTCTCGTGTTTCCTCATCAAACGGAGGGATAAGACTCGGATGTTCTGCCACCCGTCCTTCAGAGAGTGGCTGGTGTGGCGAGCGGACGGAGAGAGTTCGGACTTCATGTGTGACCCCAGGTGAGCGTCAGTGTTGTGCACTTTGCCGTTTACTAAAAATGTCTTGCAGGAACTTGAGAGAGTGGAGGAAAAACTGGACTACGCTTTCCTACATTTGGTTACACAACATAGTTAAGTTTAGTAATGTTGACTGTTTTGGCTGGGTTATATACACTACAGCTGACTATTTCTTTTATGTGTGTGTGTGTATATATATATATCTGTCTATATAAGTCTCTGAAACGATTAATTGCATTAAAAAATTGTGTTTACATTATCTATGTGTCTGTACTTTGTATAATTATTTAATATATATAAATACACACACATGCATGTATATATTTAAGAAAAATCTGTTATTTATATATAATATATATTAGGGCTGTGCAAAAATTAATTGCGATTAATCGCATCCAAAATAAAAGTGTGTGTTTACATAATATATTTGTGTGTGCTGTATATAATTATTTTGTATATATATAAATACCTATGCATGCATGTATATATTTAAGAATTATTTGCACTTAAATTATGTATATATATATATAAATACATAATCTATATTATATAAATATAAATATTTTATATATGAATAACAAATTTTCTTAAATATATACATGCATGTGTGTGTATTTATATATACAAAATAATTATATACAGCACACACAAATATATAATGTAAACACAGACTTTTATTTTGGATGCGATTAATCGCAATTCATTTTTGCACAGCCCTAATATAAATATATATACAGTATGTAAATATTTCTTAAATATATACATGCACATGTGTGTATTTATATATATATAGAAAATAATTATACACGGTACTCACACATATATTATGTAAACACAAACTTTTATTTTGGATGTGATTAATTGCGATTAATCGCTTCACATGCATAACACTGCGAAGTGGTGAGTCAGCATTATCAACTTCCTCTTTTCAGTCAAGAATGACACAGAAAACATTAGTTTATTGATAAACAATTAAAATGTCTATATTTGACACATTCGTTAGCCTACTTTTGCCGGTTCTTTGTGGCAAGCTTTCTGAGTCCGCTAACTAATCGAATATCATGACTGCCTATTTTGTCAGGCAATTTATGGTTATTATTTCATAGTCTTTTTTTATTTCACTGCCTACAGCGCGCAAGGTTTTCTGCGCATGCCCTGAGTCTTCTTCTCGCATTTTTAGTGGATCTCTATGGCAGAATTACAGCGCCACATACTGGTCTGGGATGTCTACTACATCGTTTTCAGTCGGTATCAGTGGTTTCGTGTGGACACAGATATTTTTCGAGACGCCGGCGTGTTTACGGACTTTTTTTTTAGAACGAGGAAAAAAAAACATCGGATAGGGGAAGCTCTGGCTTCGTGTGGACGTGGCCTTAGACAGATTTGTGAGCAATATTTGACAGAAATAGGCCTTTTGTGTACCTCGAAAAAGTCTTAGATCTTTGAGTTCAGCTCATGAAAAATGTGGGCAAAAACAAAAGTGTTGCGTTTATAATTTTGTTAAGTGTATATTGTATGTTTAAACGGATATTTAGGTAAGGAGGTTGTTCTCTTTCATCTGTTGAGCTCCATACAACATTGAATTTACTGACTTCATTAAAATTATAGCAGGAGTTTCTTGATTGGATACAGACAGATGCGAGATTCCAGATCTGTCTTCACAGTCGGGCTAATGCAATATCGTGATCTCCTTGATGAGATGATGAAAGCCAGTGCTGATTTAAGATATCTGTGCAACATCCCGTTTCCTCTTATTTAATTACTTTGAAATAAATTACTAGTCCAGCTTTAGTCAGACGTTACTAAAACCAAAAACTCTTCATGAATTGAAATAAATCAATTGCTGAAAAAAAATAATAATAAAAAAAACACAAGACTAAAGACTAAAGCTTTAAAAAAAAAACTATGTAGTCATTTTTTTAAAAATATCAAAACGATTATAAAATAATTCTGAATCTTGTGTCACCCTTCAATATATATAAACTACCGGTCAAAAGTTTTAGATTGGTAAGATTTTTTATGTTTTTAAAAGAAGTCTCTAATGCTCACCAAGGCTGCAATTATTTGATAAAAAATACAACAAAAAAAACAGTAATATTGTGAAATATTATTACAATTTAAAACAGCAGTTTTCTATGTGAAATATACAGTGAAGTGTAATTTATTCCTGTGATCAAAGCTGAATTTACAGCATCATTACTCCAGTCTTCAGTGTCACATGATCCTACAGAAATTATTATAATATGATGCTCAAGAAACATTTATGATTATTATCCATGTTGAAAACAGTTTTTTTTACATTTTTATTTCAGGATTCTTTGATGAATAGAAAGTTCAAAAGAACAGAATTGATCTGAAATGGAAATTAAGCTTTTGTAACATTAATCACTACCATTCAAAAGTTTGGGGTCAGTCAGAATTATTTTTTATTTTTGAGGGAAAGAAATTAGAAAATACTTTTATTCATCAAGGATGAGTTAAATTGATCAAAAGTTACAGTAAAGACATTTATAATGTTAGAAAAGATTAAATTTTAAATAAATTCTGTTCTTTTGAACTTTCTATTCATCATAGAATTTGGGGGGGAAATGGTACACGACTGTTTTCAACATTGAAAATAATAATTGATGTTTTTTGAGCATAAAATCAGGATATTAGAATGATTTCTGAAGGATCATGTGACACTGAAAACTGATGTGTAACCAGAAACAGTAATCTTGAATCAGTAATCAGATGTTGAAAATTCAGCTTTCAAATTACATTTAAAAATATATTAAAATAGAAAACAGTCATTTTAAATTGTCATAATATTTCACAATATTACTGTTTGTCATTTTTTTTCATCAAATAAAGCATTTAAAAACATAAAAAAATCTTACTGATCTAAAACTTTTGACCGGTAGTGTATATATATATATATATATATAGACACAGTCACTTGTTTGGTACAGATGCTGATGAGCTGTGGTGATCTTAGACTAATTGGGATTCTGTCCCTCTCCTATTCTCATTGCATTTTGTGTCTGAGCGCTCTGATTGGCTCGTCTGTGTCCTATTCATAACTCGCCTTCCTGAACCCTCTCCGGGTTCGGGCTAGAAAAGTTGGCACTGAAAAAGAGGGACTCCTAAAGTTCCCTGCGACTCTGCCTTGTTATTCCACCGCTTAAAGAGGGCGAAAAGAAAGGAGCCGGAATGAGTTTAATGTAGAGGAGATATAGTGCTGATCAAAGCCAGCTGCATTCATGCGTGGCCTTTTAATGAAGCTGGGTTAATTAACACCAGTGAGAGCTGGGGAACACTATCCCACCATTCTCCTGCGTTCCAGACCGACCCAAGGCATGCCAACACAGAGCCTTGCATCAAATATACAGCGCTTTTAACCAAAGATTTACCTCACAAGAACCTCGTTTGATCTCAGAGATTAAAAGATTTGACCTGAAATTACATGGAATTGATCCTTCATTAAAACATAAGGGAAAAAATCTGATTTTGTAAAGGCAGAAGCTGACGTGAAAATGTTCTTCTATGCACACTGTTAGTGAACTAAACAACACTTGACTTCAAAGCACTGCATATTAAATCGGTGGCATCCACTTAACATTTTAACATTCAGCTGACATTTTTCTTGTTTTTTTAATTAAATTGTAATCTGAATGGTCTTAACATTTGGCAGTCAAATAACGAGTCAAGAACTTGATGTTAAAAACCACATCTCAAACAAAATTGTTCATAGTCTCATATTTAAAAAGCTTACAGGCATTTTCAAATTCATCCTTCACCCTTTTGCTCTCATCAAGGACATTAATGAGAATAAATGTTTTGATTAAACATTCAAAAAATACTGTGGTAATAAATAGCAAGAGTGAGCGAAATATAAAAGCAGGATTATATTGTGTTTGTGATAGGCTCTTTTTGGGCAGACGAGAGTGTTTTTTTTTTTTGCCCACTGGTTCTGTCTCTGTGCGCTACTCCTCATCTTATTCCGTCATAAATGTGTGTGTGTTGTGGGACAGGCGTTCACACAGCGTGTGTTTCTCTGCAGGAGTGGACATGCACTGATGGCCTTCATGTTGTCCAGGCAGGAGGGGAAGTTAAACAGACAGCAGACTATGGAGCTGGGCCACCACATCCTGAAAGCACACATCTTCAAGGTATCTATCTATCTATCTATCTATCTATCTATCTATCTATCTATCTATCTATCTATCTATCTATCTGTCTGTCTGTCTGTCTGTCTGTCTGTCTGTCTGTCTGTCTGTCTGTCTGTCTGTCTGTCTGTCTGTCTGTCTGTCTGTCTGTCTGTCCGTCCGTCCGTCCGTCCGTCCGTCCGTCCATCTATCATCTATCTATCTATCTATCTATCTATCTATCTATCTATCTATCTATCTATCTATCTATCTATCTATCTATCGTTCTATCTATCTATCTTCCATCTATCATCTATCTATCTATCTATCTATCTATCTATCTATCTATCTATCTATCTATCTATCTATCTATCTATCTATCTATCTATCTATCGTTCTATCTATCTATCTATCTATCTATCTATCTATCTATCTATCTATCTATCTATCTATCTATCTATCTATCTATCTATCTATCTATCTATCTATCTATCTATCTATCTATCTATCCATCTATCTATCGTTCTATCTATCTATCTATCTATCTATCTATCTATCTGTCTATCTGTCTGTCTGTCTGTCTGTCTGTCCGTCCGTCCGTCCGTCCGTCCGTCCGTCCGTCCGTCCGTCCGTCCGTCCATCTATCATCTATCTATCTATCTATCTATCTATCTATCTATCTATCTATCTATCTATCTATCTATCTATCTATCCATCGTTCTATCTATCTATCTATCTATCTATCTATCTATCTATCTATCTATCCATCTATCTATCGTTCTATCTATCTATCTATCTATCTATCTGTCTGTCTGTCCGTCCGTCCGTCCGTCCGTCCATCCGTCCGTCCATCCGTCCATCTATCATCTATCTATCTATCTATCTATCTATCTATCTATCTATCTATCTATCTATCTATCTATCTATCTATCTATCTATCTATCTATCTATCTATCTATCTATCTATCTATCTATCTATCTATCTATCTATCCATCCATCCATCCATCCATCCATCCATCCATCCATCCATCCATCCATCCATCCATCCATCCATCCATCCATCCATCCATCCATCCATCCATCCATCCATCCATCCATCCATCCATCCATCCATCCATCCATCCATCCATCCATCCATCCATCCATCTATCTATCTATCTATCTAACTATCTATCTATCGTTCTATCTATCTATCTATCGTTCTATCTATCTATCTATCTATCTATCTATCTATCTATCTATCTATCTATCTATCTATCTATCTATCTATCTATCTATCGTTCTATTGTTCTGTCAGCCTCTCTGTCTGTTATACATCTGTTATTTATCTATTAAGACTCTATAATGTAAAATTGGCAGATGTAAAGTTCACCTTTACAGAATGATGTCCTCTATAATGTTCACTGTAATATGAATACATATAAATGTATCATTCAAATATTTCTTATATAATATTTATAATGTGTGTGTGTGTTCCTTTGAAGGGTCTGAGTAAGAAGACCGGTGTATCGTCCAGTGTTCTTCAGGCCTTATGGGTCAGCTGTAGTACTGATGGTCTGTCTGCTGCTTTGGCCTCTCTTAGGAACCTCTACACTCCCAATGTCAAGGTCAGCACATACCGTCTTCAGCGTTCTTTGTTCCAGGATTTGTTTGCCCATGTTCTCCACTCAAGTTTCACAATTTTCTTTTATAAATAGACTTTTTAAAGGTACTCTATCTAACTTTTTGGCCCTCTATCGGTTAAAAAAAACGAAGAAAGAACATTGTTTTGGTTGTGCTTCGGCTATGCATTTAGACTGTTTGTAGTTGTGTTCTTCATATAATACCTGGTGTTGATGTGTAATTGTATCTACACATATCACTCAAAGAGAGCCAATTAGAATGCAGTGTTTGCTTCTGACCTTTGACCCTTCTCATCTTCCCTGTTAAAACTCCTAATGCAAACATTTATAATGAGACATGGTCATTATAACTGCTGAAGTCCATCGTTCAGACACAGTTCAGAGATGTCACTTCATTTATTCAATAATGTGTTTATATTATAAATGAATTTCAGAAATTCCCATGAAATGACCCAAGCACTGATGAGCTCTTCTTAACACTGAGTTTGATAGTAGAAAGTTTCCACTGACATTGGGATATTTGAATACAATTTCACATTGTTGTAATGCAAAACAGTCTTGTGATTGTCTGTATTGATCAAACGCTGAAATCCTCTGTCAGATTAAACCCGCATGTCTTCACTCCATCGGTTTGACATTTTAAGTAATTACCAAACCATTTTAGTTTTAGGTCATTTAAAGTAAAGTCGTCCAGATGATTCATCTGAGCAGGACTGTGTGTGTGTGTGTGTGTGTGTGTGCGTGTGTTTGATAGAGGTCGGCCGCTGCACTGAGACTCCAGAGCAATTATCAGCAGGAATGATGGATTTTAGCTTAAAGCAAAAGTGATTTTATTTTCATCCTCATCTTATATGTCCTCGTCCTTACGGTTCTTCCTCCCAGCGCGTCTTCTTTTGAACACTATAGACTGCAAGCACACATTGCTCACAATGACAGATGCAATGAACTTTCTCTACCCTTTTTTTTTCTTCAGATGAGTTATGTTTCTGGTTTTAGGTCCATTTAAAAAATTGCATTTTGACATTTTCATGCATTTACCCTTTAAATCAGAATTATGATAATGGAATAATATGTTTTATTTTTTTTATTTTTTTATTGTATTTTTTTTATTACAAACAGAAGAATATATATGAAGAGTTCAGATGCAAAAGCCTCTAAGTGCCATTTGAAATTTTCTTCTTTAATGATCATTTTTATCAAGCTTGTGTATTTAAGTTCAGTAATTTCACTTAAATTACAATTAATAGGTAATCTTCATTGCCATTTAAGTGAAATTACTGAACTTAAATATACAAGCTTGATAAAAATGATCATTCTAGAAGAAAATTTCAAATGGCACTTAGAGGCTTTTGCATCTGAACTCTTCATATATACATATATACACACACACATATGCATATATACATACATATATACAATTTCTTTATATAAAATTAGAACAAAAAAGAACCCAAAAACAAACAATAGCAAACAGAAAAAAACTAAACAAAAATGGGGTACAGTGCAATCTAGTGACACCTTTGTATCCTTAGTGTTTTATTTGCTATAATAGACTATGATTATATCCATTATACAATTACTCAATTTCCTACAAATTCCTTCCATCTCTTCCACAACAGAGCCCCTTTTTAATATGTTTTATTTTTGAGTTTTTAATGAATAATTACTGTAATACACCATAAATTCATGACAATATAATAAGTACTATTATATCTATAAATGGTATATATATTATATACTGTACATGGTTATATTTGTGGTGTTATGAGAATACATTTTGGGGAAATGTGCTTAAAAGTTAAAAAAAAAATCCTAAAATGTTTCATTTTTAATGCTGTATGTATTGAATATATTATATGGATGTAAAACCCTTAAGTTCCTAAAACGTTCGATTTTGACATCTTAATTTCAAAAGGCTATATCTTAAAAGTGATAAAAGATAGACTTTCTGTAAATTAGAGAAATATTAAGGATGACCCAATCTAATTTGCATATTATGACATCATATGGTAGTGGCAATCTTGGATTATAGAATTTTCATGAAAAGTCACATTTAAATGATAAAATGCAGCACTTCTTTCCCCCCAAAATGTCCCTCACCTTCTGTATGCTATATTGCACAAACCTGAATGCGCAGGTAAATAGTAAGTAGTAAACAAACTGTGTAAATCATTACTAATAAATGGTAGAAACATTTTAGAGGGTTTAACTCTTTCATTGCAAGTTGATGGTTAAACATGGTATTCTCAGTTCCTGCTAACTCGTTTGTACCAAACTATAAAATGTATTGTATGTTTTTCAATGTAAACGAGTCGTCCTTGAATTCTTTACAATGAATGTTAGTCGAGTTTGGCCCCTGTAATTGCTGTGTGCAGCTGTATTATATATTTATCTTTTGTCTCTTCTTCTCCATCTCTCTCTCTCTGTTCCTCAAGGTGGAGTCTAAACAGTCTCATGTGGTTTTGCTAAATAAACCCAATTTCATTTCCAGGCGTTCTCAAGCCTCCGGGGCCGCGCAGACGCTGCTGATTAAACGTTTGTTATTCATATGCTTATCAAAAGCAGAATCCTGGCTGATTAACGACTGGGACACAACGTGCCGCCTCGCGCCGGAGCTCTTAATGAGTCTGTGAATTGTGATCAGCATGCTCTACCAATCAGCAGTTTGTTCATAGTGAACTTTGAACACAGGATGAGGGATTGTTTGACAAAGAAAGACACAATATGACGGCTGGCTGAAGATAAATGACAACCGACAGCTCCGAACGACTGAAAATCAAAGTCGATTTTAGGGATTTGGTTGAAGGGTCTGAAAGAAGTTCTTGATTTGCTCTCATACATCATTTGTCAGTCTCTAAACTGTCTGTTATCTGTCTCTAGGTGAGCCGTCTGCTGATGCTGGGTGGTGCGAATGTCAACTATCGTACGGAGGTGTTGAACAACGCCCCGGTCCTCTGTGTCCAGTCCCACCTGGGCCATCAGGAGATGGGCGCGCTGCTGCTGGAGTTCGGAGCAAACGTGGACGTGGTTTCAGAGAACGGCATGAGCTCTTTGTGTTACTCAGCGGCCGCTGGTCATCTGGGGCTGGTCAGTCTTCTCTGTAAGAGAGGAGCCAAGGTAGATTTATAGATATATATATGTATTTATTTTCAGTGTTGGGGTTACAATTAATGTGCATTACGTAATCAGATTACTTTTTTGATGTAATGAGTATAGAAATGCATTGCTTTGTATATATTTAGTTATTAATATTTGAGTTATGCAAGTTACTTTTCACTTTCATAAATTAGCTGTATTAAAATTCTCTTCTCCATAACGTGGTTACTTAGACATGTACACTCAGATTTTCCAAAAAAAACATTACTTTCAACCTCCTATATATATGTATGTGTGTGTGTGTGCATATTTACTAATTTATTTTTGTATGATTATATGATTTTATATGATTTATATGATTAAAAATGTTGGGCAGGACTTTATTTTATCCGTTTGATTACTTGAATTGGTAAATTTGGGCTTTGGAAATAATATGCACAAATAAAATATTCCTAATAACAGCAGAACCGTTTATTAGGTAAACAGGGTTTACTTTGCATTTATGAATTTAGAAGATGTTTTTATCCCAAGCGAGTTAAAAAAAAATATGCCAAAGTGTCAAAAATTAGGAAGCAAGCTAGAAAAGATGCGAAAATTATATATATATATATATATATATATATACATATATGTTTTTGATTTCTCTTTGATTGACTCTTAATCGATACCGCTATTCTGAGACTTGATCTGTGTGCATATATTCATGTTACATGCATATTGATTAATTTACACATGGCGTTTGTGGTCAGGTGGATCACGTGGACAAGAGTGGCCAGTGTGCGCTGGTGCATGCAGCCCTGCGGGGTCATTCAGAGGTCATCGAGTGTCTGCTGGAGCAGAGCTGGAGCACTGAGGGTCAACATGACCTGAGCCTGAAGAACAAAGCCCTGCAGCAGGGGTTCATAGCGGCCTGCAGTATGGGACACATTCATGTGAGCGCGCACACACACACACACACACACATGCCAATGGCAAAACTTTTCTATTAAAATGCACTTCTGCCTTTTATGAGGGGACTTTGTTTTTCAGAACACAGTGTGTCGCCCATTTGTGTCAAATGCTTCACTTGAGTCATAAAAATAATGAATAAATGCTCATCTACACTAGTTGCTACTGAACAATTACAGCTGGTACATATAAAATCAAATTGGCATAAAACGTAAATAATGCAGAAGATCTCATAACACAATAAAGGATCTCTTGGAATACAGTATCATTTTGATTACTCTGTGTTGTCAGCCATAGCAGTAGATATTGATTTATTCACTGTTTGTGGGTTGTTGTGTTTTCAGAGCTGATTTTATTTCATTTTTTTACACACTTTATATTAGCTAAACATTAAACTAACTATCTGACAGTAGTGTCTGCAAAAACAACCACACTAAACCCCTAATTAAACTTACTAAAAAACCCCAGAGGAATTCATTACAGGGGCATTTTTGCCTTTATGAATATCTCATCATTTATTATTTCTATATCTCTTTATACAATACAGATTGTTTCAAAGCAGCTTCACAGTTAAAAAACAGGGAAATAACAGAATCAATAATGCAAACTTCATCAAATTCAAGTTCTGCTGTAAGGCAATAGTGTAGTGATTCAGCTCAAGTCGGTTCAATGTTGATTCAGTTCAGTTTAATAACAGTGATGATGTTGCAAAATTCATCAATTATGAAACAAAATCGATTCTGCCAACAAGCAGCTCTATCTGATGGTGTCAGTGCTGACAAATTTGTTTTACAACCAATTCGATCAATTTCACAGTTTCTCTTCTTCACACAGTTCTCATAACCAACGTCCAGTTTGGCACAGCTGTTTAAAATGCACAAACACGTCATGCTTGTCTCAAATCTACTCATTCTTCCATAACACTAACAAATGTTGTTATCCAGCAAACACACTGTCACTTATAAAACAATTACCTAAAAATACTAACAGGCAGCAAAACAAGAATCACACTCAGTAACTGCAGACTAACGCCTGTATACTATTTTGATAGTATTTCATTTTTTTTATTACTAGAAATATAGAAAATCGCTCTCTTATTCAGTTTTATATTACCGTAAAACTTAAAATAATAGCCGAGTCCCAAATAGACGCCTGTCTCTTTTACACGCCCGATGTGGCGACAACCCGGTCTATTTTTTAGTTTCGGGTTGTTATCTTCTAAAAGCCGTCAGATCGTCTGTTTAATTTGGCCTGTTGGTACAACGAGGTTGTTTTGAAGTGAGAAAAGAATTTGTGTAATTTGAAAGTAGTAGTCCTTTAATGAGCAATCATTAATGACCCACACTTTATCCCACATAGACAAACAGCAAAGATTGCACACCAAAGAGAATTGAAAAAAGGTGCAGAAAAGCACAATAGAACCATTTGTGTGCACCTACATACAGGCACAGTGTCGAACTGACAAAACATCTGTGTGTGTGTGTGTGCACACAAAATCTTCCAGTACAGTAAATCTTATAGCTGTTGTGAGGATGCAGTTGAACATGGCAGCCATAACAACAGACCGGTCTCAAATGTCCAGCTTTTAACCTTAAAAGGGATAGTTCACTTCAAAATGAAAATCCTGTCATCATACTCACCCTCAAGTCGTTTCAGACCTGTTTGAATTTCTTTCTTCTGCTGAAAAATATATTTTGAAGAATGTTAGTTACCAAACAGTTATGTAAATGAACCCATTGACTTCCATAGTATTTTTTTATTGTTTAGTATACCAGTTAACCTGTTTAACCCAATTAATTAGCTATTCTTAACAGTAGTGTGTAAATTGAAGAAAAAAGGAACCAGCCATTAAACAGTAGTTTGCATTATTTGTATTACAAATATTAATTAATCATGACAGTGGCGTTATTTCGATTTTGATTTAAATCACTTGTAACTTTAGCAATGTAACTTAATATTCACCCCAAAAATTATTTAAATAAAAACACAATTTCAGACACTGGAGAGTAAGTTCACAAAAGCCCATTTTTACTCTTATATGCCCTTTCCAAACCCTGATTTCAGTCCCTAAGTCTTGCATGCTGCCCACTGGGGACGTTTCAGAGTCTTCGTTTGCTGTGTTGTTTCAGTATTGCGTTTGATTTATTGTGAGATGGTGTTTTGGCAGGTGCTCGAAGGCTTGTTGATGTTGAATAATGAACTGGCGGTGCAGATTGATACCCATGACACACTGTGGGGAGAAACAGGTACGTTCAGTCTTTCTCTCACCATGTCTTTGTTTCTTTGTTTTGCTTGTACACTCTTAGAAGAAATGGTTCTATTTAGAACCAGAAATGGTTCCATCCCCCGCTTCATATATGGAACTCGAAAATGGTTCTATATAGAATCATTCTTTTTGGTAAAAGGTTCTAATGGCCAAGTATGGAACCCCAGGGTTCTATATAGAACCCAGAGGAACCCTTTTTTTAAGAGTGTATAGAACCTTTTAGGGGTTCCAAATACGTAGCGCTGATAGAACCTTTTAAGGTTCTATATAGAACCTTTTCTTCTAAGAGTGTAGTCGAAATTTAGTTTAATTTATTCTGTAGATGTTTTGTCAGAAAATACTTTTTTTTAAATGAATGGGATAGAGCTGCTTGATCTCGAAATTTTAGCCTTTTTAAAGTATTTTATATATATAATATAAATAATCAAAATATATTGAGATGTATATTTGTTGGGATGTAATGGTTAAAAATGTTTAAAGTTTCAAGGTTTTTCCAGTAAATATCTTGTCTATTGCTATTAGAGTTACAGTGAATATGAAATCAGAGGCAAATACCAATAAACAACATTTATTTTAACTGTGATTTACTCCAACTGACACCATTACCAATATTTGAAGAGTTCAGATGCAAAAGCCTCTAAATGCCATTTGAAATTTTCTTCTAAAATGATCATTTTTATCAAGCTTGTATATTTAAGTTCAGTGATTTCACTTAAATAGCAATGAAGATTACCTATTAATTGTTATTTAAGTGAAATTACTGAAGTTAAATATACAAGCTTGATAAAAATGGTCATTTTAGAAGAAAATTTCAAATGGCATTTAGAGGCTTTTGCATCTGAACTCTTCATTTATTCTCTAATGATCCTCTTTTATCTGTCTACTGCATTTGAAAGCATCACTCTTAAAAAATATAAGTGCCATACATCGGGCTTTTGAGGAACGTTTATTTTCTCATCTTTGTATTATTTATTGTTTTATTGTATTGCATTGCATTATGTTTTAAAACTATATATATATATATTTGATCATAAAACTAAGCATTTAATTACCATCTGACTAAAACATATTATTAGCATATCAGTGACAACCAATATTTATATGCATTTTATGTAAGGTGTCTGTTATGTTATAAAGATTTCATTAATATTTATTACAAGCTATTAAAATTTCATCTCATTTTTGGGCCATATAAATATCAGTAACTGCAACAAATTTTTTTTTTTTGGGCCTCTAAATAAGATGTTTTTTTTCCATCCTCGAGTATGAGCTCCATGTTCTCACAATATCGGTTATAGGAGTCATAAAAGGCTGATGTTTCAAACATGAAAAAAAAGTTTTTTCCTGACTATTATTTAATATGTCTGCCTATATATAGGGTTATAAGAACCATGTTTTTTTTTAACACTATTTTTAACACTAAAGAAACTCATGCAATACAATGGCTCCTTGGATGTGAAAGGTTAAACCATACAAAGTACCTTTAATTATTTTATTATTTATTTACGAAGTGAAATATCTAATACTAGCCGCAAAACTGCTCAAATGATAAGTCATTAGTAATTTTCTTATATTTTTATATTTTATAACAATGAATAAATTAATTAATTTATTATTCAATTCCAGGCCTGTAAAAGTTATGAAAATCAATGAAATCTTATATAAATATCTATTAGCATTAGAGAAGTCTCTTTTTTTGTCCATGTAATACCTATAAAATATATATCTTTTTTAAAGACCAGTAGTCAACAATGACAGAAAAATAATGCAAATACAGTGGGAAACCTGATTTTTTTTTTCATACACAAAATAAAATGAATCAATTTCTTTGAAATCATCCTCCATAAAAAAAAAAGACATATACAGTACTAGCTGGCGTTCAGCACCAGAAGACCAGAGATGTTCATTTCTTCTGAGTGCTCTTGTGTTCTTTAATCTTCAGACCAGGATCTAACCTCTCTCCACACAATCCCACTAACAAACAGAGCTCAGAAGAAGGTCACTTCCATTATCAGACCGCCTTGAAGCAGGACCTCCAGACACACATTTCTCTTGTGTTCTCCCTATCGAGCGCTCTGGATTCAGCAGGCGCGTTATAAAAGGCTTTTCCCTGAGTGAACTTTTCTGTTTGCTGGGCGTTTGTTTATGTCTTGCTGTTTATCAAGGCCATACAGTAATTGTGTTTCTACATTGTTGAAATTGCAGTCTTGATGCTGAAAACGTTATGATAGACGGAGAGTTGTCCTCATTTGACTTGTTATAACAAAAGCAAATGAGTATGAATCTCTTCACATTGCTGCATCAATCGAAGAACTCACCGCCTGTTCAGTAATTGTAGTTTTACCCGTTTTCACAGCAAGAAATGTATATCAATAATCATGTTAGTTATCTTTGATGACAATTCAAAGACTAAATGTTTATACCGATAGATTTAACAGCACAGGATGGATTCTGCTGTACTTAATGTGTGTGTAAATGTCAGTGATAATTTACAGTGTTGTCATCATCTAGGGTGCTAAATGAATGCTAGGGTGTTGTTGCAGTATTTGAGTGGTTGCTAGGGCATGGCAAGGTGGTTGCTAAAATGTTCTAGGTTGTTGCTAGGCAGCTGCTATAATGTTTGGGGTATTTGCTTGGGCATTGTTGGCATGTTTAAGTGATTTTCTAGAGCATTTCATAGTGGTTGCTTCTGTATATGTTCTGGGTAGTTGTAAAGACGTATAGGCGGATGGATGGATGGATGGATGACAGACAGATGGATGGATGAATAGATAGATAGATAGATAGATAAAGCGATCGATAGATAAAACCATAGATAGATAGATCGATGGATGGATGGATGAATGGATAGATAAAACGATAGATAGATAAAACCATAGATAGATAGATCGATAGATAGATAGACAGATGGACAGATAGATACTGTAGATAGATAGATAGATAGATAGATAGATGGATGGATGGATGGATGGATGGATGGATGGATGGATGGATGGATGGATGGATGGATGGATGGATAGATAGATAGATAGATAGATAGATAGATAGATAGATAGATAGATAGATAGATAGATAGATAGATAGATAGATAGATAGATAGATAGATAGATAGATAGATAAAACCATGGATGGATGGATGGATGGATGGATGGATGGATGGATAGATAAAATGATAGATAAAACCATATATAGATAGACAGACAGACGGATGGATGGATGATAGATGGACAGACAGATGGATAGATAGATAGATAGATAGATGGATGGATGGATGGATGGATGGATGGATGGATGGATGGATGGATGGATGGATGGATGGATGGATAGATAGATAGATAGATAGATAGATAGATAGATAGATAGATAGATAGATAGATAGATAGATAGATAGATAGATAGATAGATAGATAGATAGATAGATAGATAGATAGATAGATAGAGTTGTGAAAGTTGCAGTGTGTTTCACAGCACAATGAACTCTTTTATCCCGAAAGATCAGAGAGATTTTGATTTCTCCTGATTTTAGCGCTTTGATGTGTGTCAGATGTGCTGTGTGTGATCCAGACCGCAGATTCCCTCTGTTTATACAGTTGCATTGTGGGGGATTGTGTGGGACAGCTCGGGGTAGCAGATGCCAGGTCCCAGGTGGGACGTTTCAGTGAACCCGGCTTAAAAGTGCTTAACTGTAATCAAAATAACATGATGACAATGGAAAATTGCATTATGGATCTGAAAATAGGACTGATTTTCTCCAAGCAAAATATAGTTTTTGAAGGGTTTTGCTTTGATTTTTTTGAAGTCACGTCACCTGGACATGTTCTTGGTCCGTGTGAAAGTTGACTCTGTGGATATAAAAAGACAGCTCTCTGGCTTCTTTCTGTCTGGTTTGTTTCTCGAGCAGCAAATAATCGAGTATATGAGCTCACGGGTCTGCTGAAACACGACCGGAGTTAAAGACGATGGAAACACTATGACCAGAAAACGTGGACCCTCGGCTCGATGAGATCAGTGTGAATACTGGATCAGTTTATGATATTTCTGCATTACTCCATCTTTCTGCTTCTGAATAAAAGCGTCACTCTTCGGTACGGATGGCTTGAAGACATCACTAATGGCACAGGCATCTTCTCCAAATGGATGTGTGGAGTCCCGGTCCTTTAATCTCACTCAAACTGCAGAGAGCTGTTAGTCATGTGACCATCTGGACGACCCCATCAGACCTGTTCGTTTTGAGGAGAGAGACTGTGCTCTAATTAATGATCTAATTCTCTGGCTGAAGCATTTACCATCCTTAAAATATCACGATAATCATTCTTTTGTAATACTGTCATCAGTTCTGGAGTCAGTGCTATAAGTCCTGATGTGATAAACTGTAACACACACTTATGATGCACCTTGAACATTAATGCATCAAGTAGAGATTATATATATATATTATAATTATGCTGTTCATGTTGTCTTAGAATTATTTAAATCACTAGATTCTACTGTTTTTATGATATATTATAATTATTAATATATTATTATTTATCTAATTATATTAAATATTTTTATACATTATTTTATTTAATTGATTAATAACTGTTATTTTTAGTTTATTTAATTTTACATCTAACAATGAGTAAAACATTTATTAATCTGTGTTAATGTTAGTTCATAAATATCCAGCTGTTCATTGTTAGTTCACAGCATCAACTAATGCATTAACATTTGATTTTAATAATGTATTAGAAAATGATTAAATTAATATTAACTAAGATGCTGTAGAAGTTTGGATCATTTTTCTGTTAACTAAAGTATTTAACTAATGTTAACTTATGAAACCTTATTGTAAAGTGTTACCATTTAATTTATATGTATTTATACAGAATTTCCCCGAAAACTATAACATGAATTAAATGCACCATAAATATATTTGACTTGACTTGACTTGAAAGGTTAAACCATACAAAGTACCTTTAATTATTTTACTATTTATTTACGAAGTGAAATATCTAATACTAGCCACAAAACTGGTCAAATGACAAGTCGTTAGTAATTTTCTTATATTTTTATATTTTATAAAAATGAATTCATTAATTTCCAGGCCTGTAAAAGTTATGAAAATCAATGAAATCTTATATAAATATCTATTAGCATTAGAGGTGGCTGTTTTGTCCGTGTAATACCTATAAAATATATATATATTTTTTTATTTTTTATAGAATTTATATTTTATTATGAATTAAATGCACCACTATTTAGTTAATAATAAATTAAAATAGTGTGAAACTTTTTGCATTTCTATTTACCAGTGTTATTTTAATATCGATGATGTTCTATTATTAATTTTAGCAACATTTTTAGTCATTTTGTTTTTAAAATGTATGTCAGTACAATTTTTAGTACGTGGTACTTCTTTGCTTTAGTTATTTTAGAATGAATATGAGAAATGTTGCAATTTTAAATATTTTTATTTCAGCGATTTTTTTTTACATTTTTTTTATTTGATTTGAAGAAATGTTTTTGTGTTTAGTTAACGCTATAACGAGTGCCCGTGCTCTTGAATCAGGTCTGACGGCGGCTGCGGGACGGGGGAAGCTGGAGGTGTGTGAGTTCCTGTTGGAGCGGGGGGCGCAGGTTCAGCAGGGGAACAGGAGAGGAGCGTGTGCCCTGTTCTGCGCAGTTCGACAGGGACACTGGCAGGTGGGACGCTGCTAAACACCTGAACCACACAAACGTCCTCTGCAGTACTTTTTATGAATATTAATATGAATATTTATATATCTTGCAGATTGCAGATCTGTTGCTGCAACATGGGGCGGATGTGAATGTAAGTGACAAACAGGGCCGCACACTGCTGATGGTGGCCGCGTGTGAGGGGCATCTCAGCACGGCCGAATTCCTCTTATCTAAAGGTGAGTTATCCAAATGCACTCTGAACTTTGTTTATCAGCATAATCAATAGCACTTTATTTCGATAGTCCACTTTAGACATTCAACTAATATTGCAACTACATGTCAACTAACTGTCATTAGAGTATTAGTAGACTGTCTGCTTAATATCTGCTAACACTTAATTTTAATGATCCCCAACAGACATTCTAGTAACTTGGTCAACTTATAACTGTAACTCGGGGCCAAGATGGCGGCCAAATCCAATATGGCCGCTGCCCGAAAAGGGTTCCGGCTATAACTTTTGAACCACATGAGTTACAAATACAAACTTGATATGTTTTTCAGCTTATTTGGTCATGGGAACACATATTAATGTTTATATTTATGACCCAGTATATCTGCACCCCTTGATCCTCCAATTCCAATATGGCCGCTGTCTAAAAAAAGCAGTTTGGGCTGTAGTATGGGGCCTTACACCCCATTATTCACACAAATTCATCTATAAGCACCAAATTTGGCACAGATATAGCTGAGGGCATACTGAGATGATTTAGCCATGGTCCCTTAGACCAAGATGGCGGCCAACTTAAAAAAGGACATGATATTTGAAAAAGAAGTCGCAAAGTCTCATGAAAAGCAAAACATTTTCTTCAAATTGTGACTGAATTTCTTTTTTTTATAATCACGTCGACATGATGACAAACACATATCTGAATGTTGCAGTGTGATTTTGTCAAAGGTTTAATAGACACAGGCGATAAGATTGGGTGGGTGTTTGAATCGAGATTGTGATGTAGAACAATTTTAGCAGTATTATCTATAATATTCTATTTTTTCTTGAAACTCAAGCCATTTTTCAATGCCACCCCCAATATATATTTAAGTAATTGAATTAATTTCATAATATGACTGAAATTAATGACTGCTAGTCGACTAGAAAATGATTTAGTCAGAAGCCCTAGAAATAACAGAATCAATGCTGCAAACTTCAAACCTGAGACAAATTCACTTTTAGCTCGAGCACAAGAGCAAACCTGTTGTTTGAAAGTCGGTTATTGAGATAAAGTGGCAATTTTCCAGCGAGAGGTCAAACAAAACATCCTCTGCTTTTCCCAGGAGCCTCTTTAGCGTCGGTGGATAAGGAAGGGTTAACTCCCCTCAGCTGGGCATGTTTAAAAGGACACAAGAACGTTGTGCAGTTTTTGGTGGAACGGGGTGCAGTAATCGACCACTCAGACAAGAATGGACGCACACCGCTGGACCTGGCAGCCTTCTACGGAGACGCTGACATTGTAAGTGAATAACATATTGTAGAGCTGTGGAGGAGGTCGCAGGGCTCTTTCATGTGAAATACGGTTGTGTGAAGTTGCAGGACTGATGCATCAGATCATGACAGGAATCGGGTTTGTTAGCTGACTTTCGCTGCTGTAGATTTTGAATTAGTAATAAACAGGAGGCAGAATTACAATATGATTTGAAGGGAAAGATATCTGACAATGTGGGGCTGTTTGGTTAAACAAATAAACATATTTATTTTGATGGATAACAATTGGTTTTACTATTGTGATGTGTGCAATCAGTTGAGGGTATTCTAAATAAATAGCCATAGTCAAAAATAAAAGAGGTAATTATTTATAAACTACCATTCATAATTTGTGTGTTTTTAAGTCTCTTCTGCTCACCTAGGCTGCATTTATTTGATCAAATTTACAGTAAAAAATGTAATATTGTGAAATATCATTTCAATTAAAAAACAAATTCTATGTGAATATATTTTAAAATATAATTTATTCCTGTGATCAAAGCTTAATTTTCAGCGTCATTACTCCAGTCTTTAGTGTCACATGATCCTTCAGAAATCATTCTAATATGCACTCTCAGAAAAAAAAGGTACAAAAGCTGTCACTGGGGCTGTAACTTTTCAAAAGGTACACTTTTGTACCCAACGGCTGCATATTGGTACCTTAGTGGTACATATTAGCACCTAAAATGTACATATTAACACCTAAAATAGACATATTAGCTCCTGAAATGTACATATTAACACTAAAAATGTACATATTAACACCTAAAATGTACATATTAATACCTAAAATGTACATATTAGCACCTAAAATGGACATATTAGCTCCTGAAATGTACATATTAACACAAAAATGTACTTATTAGCACCTAAAATGTACATATTAACACCTAAAATGTACATATTAGCACCTGAAATGTACATATTAGCACCTAAAATGGACAAAAGTTTACCTTTTGAAAAGGTACAGCTCCAGTGACAGCTTTTGTACCTTTTTTTCTGAGAGTGTGCTGATATTTATTATTATCATTATCAATGTTAAATACAGTTGGACTGCTTTATATTTTTACGGAAACATTGATACTTTTTTTAGGATTCTTTGAAATATAGAAAGTTCAAACAGCATTTATTTCAAATAGATTTTTACCGTCACTTTTGTTGAATTTAACGAATTCTTGCTGAATAAAAGTATTAATTTATTTTCAAAAAATTATCTGACTAACTCCAAATTTTCATGAAATTCCACTGTCATTCTAACACAGCATGCCGGCCACAGGTTGACAGTGATGATGTGAAGCGTGTGTTTCTGCAGGTTCATTATCTGGTTGAGAAGGGCGCTGTGATCGAGCATGTGGACTACAGTGGCATGAGGCCGCTGGATCGAGCCATCGGCTGCAGAAACACCTCCGTTGTGCTCACCTTACTGAAGAAAGGAGCCAAACTAGGTGAGATCTGCACTTCCACTGGATTATAATGATAATGAGTGTGATTGTTCAGTCATAATAGACTTCATTAAAATAAGTAAAAGACAGCAAATAGGCACATTTCTATTGAGTCACAGTTTTGAATTGATTCACTGAAAAGGACCATTTGTCAATAGGCCACTATCATCAATAACATGAGCCTGTGATATTTATTAGCCAATCACATCTTTCCTCCTGAAGCTCTTACATCACAGTGCGTGTGTGTGTGTGTGTGTGTGTCCGTGTTTCCACTGATTTGAGCTGATTTAATTGCAATCGCTTTGCAGAATTTTAACAATATCAACATTGATGTGATAATATTAGATCTAGAGTGATTACGACAATGAGTGGGTCCTGACACGTGTTGTCTAACTCTAATAGAGTTCAGAATGTCTGTAATTGCCAATCCCAATGCATCTTTTTCATTATCTACATGGATATTAAAATCACTAACAATTAGTACTTTATCTGCAGCCGGTACTTACTCTGATAAAGTCTGTATGGTGCCTTATAGTGAGCAATTATTCTGTGATATAAATCAATATTTTTTTCCCCAAGAAAGCCGCGAATATCGATACATAAGTCCCATTCAAATCCCCGTGTTTAACTTAACTCATCAAGGGGCCGTTCACATATCACATGAAGTGTTTTATTTAAAAAAAAAAAAAAAAAGATGTTTATTAAATTAAAGATTAGCTTTCCATCCCTCATGACCATTAGCTTGGGATTTATCCCTGATTTTTATTATTTGGTTTTAAAGCCAGTTTTCTTGAGTGGAAACATGTGGTGTTGGTGTGAAAGTGAAAGAGACTCTCCGTCTCGTCTGGTGTGACTGAGGTGAATGTATGATGCTGTATTTTCTCTTTGCATGTCTCTTTCTTCTGTTTTTCATTCTTCTCTCTTTTAACTGCTTTCACTAAAACCATCATCAGGCTACAGAACGTCACCTTATGATCGAACAGGTACACTCTTTAGGTAACTTTATTTCACGCCAGTTACATTCTTCTCCTAATCTGTGTTTTTAAAGAGCGGTTTGATGTAACGGTCCATCTATCTCTCTCTCTCTCTCTCTCTCTCTCTCTCTCTCTCTGTATCCAAGGTAACGCAGCCTGGGCGATGGCGACCTCCAAACCCGACATCCTCATCATCCTCCTGCAGAAGCTCATGGAGGAAGGAAACCTGCTGTATAAGGCAAGGACAGGTTCCAGTTTTGCTGTCAATTGATTTAAAATGCAAAAAAAAGTCTTCACTCTAAAAATCTTTTATTAGGCCTATATATAGGAGATAAAGTTGACAAACGTTTCGGCTGCAGGTCTCCAGGTGATCATGATTAAACAATCAAATAATTAGTCCATCTGAAACAGAGGATAAAGATTACAAACAATGTTGGAACAATTACACATCAGAAAAAGAAAAAAACCCAAGTTTAAACAGTCAAATAATAGTTCATAGACTCCAGTTTAATTCCATCTGGGACAGCAAATAAATAATCACTCTTAGAAGAAATGGTTCTATTTAGAACCAGAAATGGTTCTATTTAGAACCAGAAATGGTTCCATCCCCCGCTTCATATATGGAACTCCAAAATGGTTCTATATAGAATCATTTTTTTGGTAAAAGGTTCTATTGACCATGTATGGAACCCCAGGGTTTTATATAGAACCCAGAGGAACCCTTTTTTAAAGAGTGTATAGAACCTTTTAGGGGTTCCAAATACGTAGCGCTGATAGAACATTTTAAGGTTCTATATAGAACCTTTTCTTCTAAGAGTGATTGGAACAATAACACATCAGGCAAGAAATGCCGTTCATAAACATTGTGCCCATATAAAAGAAATGGGAGAAAAAAATAAAAACAACTTATATGAAACAAGACAGATCATAATCTTCATTTAAACCTAGAGGGGACATGGTTTGTGAATTAAACATCCAAAATGCCTCTCTTTTTAAGAGTTTATTAGATTTAATTATGAAATTAAAGATTTAATTTATTAGGAAAAATGTTGTTAGGTGTTATTAATTACAATTAAATGCTCCAAATTACTGTTGACACAACATACAGTATTTTAAATATGTTTATAAAGCGTATTTTTTTATAAATGAAGGTCATTATCACCAATAACTCCTACTGAAAAATTCTATCGTAATCTTATTCATTCGGTCATTTTAATTTTCATATTTTAATGATGATAAGACATTAAAAAGCTTCTGTTTTCATTTACATTTTCATTTTAATTCACAAACTTACAAGACTAGCAAAGGCTGTGCATTCATTTATATTATGAAAAGAAAGTTGAACAAAAACAGAGTCATTTTTTAGTTTTTATCTTGAACAGTTGTCGCGGAGTGTGAGTGAACGCGATCATCCCCTTTATTAATCTGTCAAAATGACGGACGGCTTTCAGATTTATTCATCTCTTCTAAAAAAAAAATAGGAAAATTTACAGTTAATGCGACCTTTGATATATATCTCAATTGACCGACCTTAAGACATGAGTTTTGATATGTGATATAAGTGTCTGAATGCTTATTAAAATAAAACCGGGAATGATTTTCTCCACATGCCTTGTCAAAGCGGTGAGCTTTAATCCAGGAGAAATGGGACTGTAAATTGACACATTGAGTGATTGTTATCAGAGCATAAATGAGCAGATGATATGTGTGTGACATTTAACAGATTGACGTTTGTGTCAGCTGGAAGGAATGATTGATGACTCTTTTCTCTGTCTCCTCAGAGAGGGAAGATGAAGGAAGCGGCTCAACGGTATCAGTACGCGTTGAGGAAGTTTCCCAGAGAGGGATTCGGTGACGAACTGAAGGCCTTTAAGGAGCTGCGCGTGTCTTTGTACCTTAATCTCTCCCGCTGTCGTCGGAAAACCAATGTAAGACACCAGCCTCACCGGACACCGGCTCTCCTTTAGTTATGCCTCGTTTCAACAGTCGGACGATTATTTGAACTTTTTTAGACACGTTTAAATTCATCAGGAGATTTTTTTTATTCTGATATAAATTCTGACATCAAGGGTTCCATACATCAATTATCAAAAATATTTTACAACCCCCACAATAAAGTTTTAAAATACAACAGACTGGCAGTGTCATATTAGTAATATTTATATAATATTGCAGTATTAATATTTTTATACAAATTTTGTTCTTATATTGCATTTACATTAAATTTCTATTTATATCACTATTTAGCTTTATTTTTATTTCACTTTTAGATTTAGTAATGTATTTTATTTCTTGAACTTAGTTATATTTATATTTCTAATATTAGTCAAATTGTTTTGTTTAGATTGTTTTATAGAAATACGTTTATTTAAGATTTACAGTAAGTTAACAAAAAATATGCATTATTAAAAAATATGTAATATTATGTATAAAATACAAATGTCATGACAGTTGGTCAGTGTAGTATTAGCCCCGCCCCTCCTTCACTGTGATTGGACGGGTGGGTAAGAAGTGACAGTGATGAGCGCTGCGTTTTTATCCAAAGTTGTGAAAAAAAAAAATGCAAAAAAAGAACAAAAAAACTTCTTTGTGATTATATCATTCAGTCTCTCGTACGTTACGCATGTATGAGTGCGATCATGAGCAATAATCTTCTGCTGCAGTTCACTTAACGGCCACCGGTGTCGCTAATAGCACAGGTTTCTGAATTCTACATACAGCCCCTTTAACAATCACAATGAACAATCACAAAAAAATAAATAAAAACATATTAAAACAAGGAAAATAAAATAACATTGATATCATCAATATGTGGAAAAACGAATAAATTAATTTATCCCTAATTAAAAACTATAGAAATTCACAGTCCTAATAATTATCAATCATCAATTATTCTTATTATGCTTCAAGGCAAGATTGTGTGCCCATCTGGAGCAGTGAGCCGAGGTGTAGAGACGCCCTGCTAGTTCTCCTGATCTGGATCAATCAGATTGTGTTTTTTCACCGCTCAAAATGTCAGACACAGCAAGACGAGAAAGATGCAAATGACTCTCTGTGGGCTTGAATTGATTCGAGGGTCTATTCAGAAGTAATAGCCCAGCTCCAAAAGGTGTCCCGACGCAATACAGAGCCAATTTCCAGCCCGCACCTTTGATTGATGACACAATGAACAACAACTGAAGAGTTCATTAATTAAATCACCAATTATTTGGGCCGATTTACAGCTATTCAGCAGTCCTGTGGTGTGAATCGAAATTCAGCAACTCTGGCTGATTGCTGTTCTCTCTCTCTCTGACAGGACTTTGGCTTGGCTGAGGAGTTCGCAACAAAGGCCTTGGAGCTCAAACCCAAATCCTACGAGGCGTACTACGCTAGAGCCAGAGCCAAACGCAGCAGCAGGTCAGACAACCGTCTTTACTAGATTTCATCTGTCTATGCAGCTCATATTCATGTTCTCAGGTCATATATTTTTGCGTAAACCGTGATACACTACCATTCAAAAGTGTGGGGTCACAGCAAGGATGCATTAAAAGGGTCAAACTTGACAACAAAGACATTTGTAATGTTACAAAATGTTCCTTTTCAAATTAACACTGTTCTTTTGAACTTTCTATTCATCAAATAATCCTGAAAAAAAAGATTCACGGTTTCCACAGAAATATGAAGCAGCACAACTGTGTTCAACATTGATAATAATCATAAATGTTTCTTGAGCAGCATATTAGAATGATTTCTGAAGGATCACGTGACACTGAAGACAGGAGAAAAACTAAAATATTCAAATTAATTTGTAATATTTCAAAACATGACTTTTTACTGTATTTTTTATCAAATAAATGCAGCCATGATAAGCATAAGAGACTTCTTTAAAAAAAAAAAAAAGACATTTTTTCCAAACTTTCGACTTTATTATTGTAATATAATTAATACAAAAATGACCTTAACCCGACCATAACCCGAAAATTGGCTGCATGTAAGCGTAGTCATTGAAAACACAGAAAGCCGGAAATGTGCATCAAAGGCAGGGAAAGAGTTAACATTATTAACTATAATAATAATAAAAGATGACTATTTGTAAAACTATGTATATGATATAATTCATAGCATCATGGTTTGAAATGTGCTGGGGACAGAGACGTACTCGGAAGGGCATTTTCAAAAGTGCTGGGTACAATAACGCATTTATTCTTTTTTTCTCTTTCGAGTAGGTCATGTTTTGAAAGACGATGTCCTGTAGCTGCTTCCTGATGTACATAAATAAAAATGAGCACAATGTCCGAGTATAGTGAGTATATAGAGTATATACGCCCTTTAGTGATGGTCCAGAGGTAGAATTTTTGCCTAGCGTATCGGGACTCGGGAGGTTCGAGGTTCTAATCCGCACTCGTATAGTTTTTTTCCCCCTCATCAAAACCAATAATGTTTATCAGTGGTTGAATTGATATAATGTTTATCAGTGGTTGTATATGTTTTGATGAGGGAAAAAATATACGAGAGCGGATTAGAACCCATGAGAAACAGGGACACGTTTGTGTGCATTTTGAATTGTGAATCTCCGCAACGGATTGAAGCGCGTTTCCGAGAGAAGACGACACATTTCAGTGCTAGATCGCCTGTTATTTAACAAACAAATGAAACGAATGCTGTTAACTGTAAATGTTTTATTTGTATTGGTACATCTGTGCCACTAGATTTTCAAAAGTGGTGGGGACAAAATCGACCCTGGCAAAAAGTGGTGGGGACATGTCCCAACCCGTCCCCCCCGTAAATGACGCCTACGCATTGCATAGCAAAAACATAATAGACACAATTGTTGAGTATTGTGTCATTATTTTTTGGAAAAACATCTTTGAATGATTAGGCTTGTTTCTGACTCTCTTACAAAAACAGAATTGTCTGCATGACCCTTCTCAGTTGTGATGTTTTTCTCTCCATGTGTTTCTGAACGCACAGACAGTTCAGCGCAGCGCTATCAGACCTGCACGAGGCGTCCAATCTCTGCCCGAACAACCGTGAGATCTGCCGTCTGCTGGCTCGTGTGGAGGACGAGTGTAAACAGATGCAGCGCAGTCAGAGCAAACCTCAGGAGCTGACCGTCCCACAGGAGGAGGAGGAGCGCGTCGAGGAGGAAGAGGACGAGGACGACGATTCTGAGGCCTGGTCCCAAAGTATCTACTCGCTAAACAGAACTGCTAACGGCCGCTCGGTTTCCCCGCCTCACAAACAAAGCCTTCGACATCCACATAGAGAATCTGTGGCTCAAAAGAGCCTCAGCAAACAGGCGCAGATAGTCAAAACCAACACACAGGTGAGTTCCTCTCGACCCACAAACACTAAAAGCCAGTCTCAGTACGCGCCCTCGAGTCCGATCCCTAGCCGACACATGTTGAAGGCCGGACCGGGCATCGACATCAGCCCGTTACCGAACGCTACCACTGATGCGGGACGCCACGAAATCGAGGATCTTCATCATGTCCAAGTGCACTCATCCCTGGACGGGACCTGTGGAGCTCAAGAGGTCAGAAAAGACCCCAGCATGAGGGTCTCCAGCTCCACCAGCAGCCTGGCGTCCAGCAGCAGTTTATCAGATAAAGGCCCGGATGTGCGCGTCAAGGACAAACCTAAAATCAGCCAGACAGGCTCTGTGGAGTATAAACCCCGACCCTTCATGGGGATCATGGACAAAACGGCCCGCTTCCAGCCACCGGCGCCGGTGTCCCGAGGCTGGCAGAGTCACTCCACTGAAGGTCTCGTAGCGTCTGGCGAGATTGTGTTCACCAAACCGTCCGGGTCGTATTTCGAGCAGCTCAAGGGTCCTGCGATCGGCCTGCACAACGGCAGCCTGCACGCGAAAGAGTTCTGCCGTAAAGAGCCCAAACCCGCTCTGGCCATGGCACATTCATTCACAGACAGTGTGCAGAAGCAGCCCGCTTCAGCTCGAGAAAACACCATTCATGTAGCGGCAATCAAACCAAAGAGGTCGTTCATTGAGTCTAATGTGTAGGAAACACACTTTGATGGCGGGGTGTTTGTGTGTGCGTGCGCTACTGTTCAAAAGTTTGGAGCCGGTAAGAAATAAATGGATTAAATTGATCAAAAGTGACAGTGAAGAAGACATTTATAATGTCAGATCATTCCTGAGTCCTGAAGAAATGAAGCAGCACAGCATTGATAATCAACATCAAATCAGCATATTAGAATGATTTCTGAAGGATCATGTGACACTGAAGACTGGACAAATTCAGGAATAAATCACATTTGACTAGATATTCACTTAGAAAACAGTACATTTGCAATATTACTGTATTTTTTCCTGATTACACTTCGGGGTCTATACGACCTCAACAATTGATTAATTGTACAAAAAATATACATTTTTAATCATACAAATAATATAGCATTTTTTTTGTTTACTTCTCATCTATGCATTAATGCTGTGTTTTTGGAGATATGAAGTACTTTTGTATCCATATACCACACAATTCCTCAACTACACCATTAGCTTGCATATGAATTTTTTTTTTAATGATACATTGCATTTATGCTCTAGTACTAGGCCTTCATTTCTGATTTCTGATTTTTTATTTATTTATTTATTTTGACACATTTTTTTTTTCCACATTTCCCATTCATTTCAATGACCCCGAAGACCAGAAGTGTAAACATTCCTTCTGAACAACCGAATCAAGCGTGTATAGATAGATAATGTATGAAAAGTCACGAAATCTTATAAAGGGAACTTTTTTTTTATTAAGTAATAGTCGATTGGGGTCTTATGACCCCACGACCCGATTTCGGGCTACTCATATTAATGCATCCCTGGTGAGCAGACGAGACTTCAAATCAAAAACATTTTAAAAATCTTACCGACCCCAAACTGTTGAACGGTAGTGTGTGTGTAAGCATAGATTTACAATACACAGTCAAAAAGGTTTGGACTTATTCTTCATTATTGCTATTTTCCATATTGTAAAAGAATGTTTCAATTCATCCATTTGAAGTCATTCATATGTAGGAAGTGGAAAGATCATGAGAAAATAATAATAATAGTGTTAAAAGAACGATCACAAACAGGAATATTGGCTCAGAAGTACAGTACAGGTTGGTGAAGGCTTCTGTTGATTGGCTGAGCTGGTGCAGTTATCGGTCGGGTTCTTTAAGCCCTGTGAACATGAACCATGGCTATTTTTATGCCCTTCAAAAGGGACCGTAACGACCCCTAATCGTGTGACGTCACTGACTGCACTGAATCCGTGGAGAGCCTGTGCAGACACCTCCACGATGTAAATATCACACGTGTGTTTTACACCTGTATGTGAAGACCATTATTTGACCATTTATCTTCAAACTTTTGAGTTTTTCATGCATTTTTGGTTGATATGATGTTTGCGGTTATTAAACTTGTATCTGGTCTGTTTGTTTGTATGTTTGTATATTACATTTGAATTGAAAAGTTCTTTCCTGCTTGTTATTCCTGTCTAGGTTAATTTATTTGTGGCGCCTCTGGCTTGGTAACTGTCAAAGCAATATATTTTATATAGTTATTTTTGCACAGCTACTTTTAAGATAAATATGAAACGGAAATGTCTTATGAAACTATGGAGGCCATCTGAGTTTGAATGCATGTGAAAGAATTGGAGAAAAATATAATTCAAACTATAAAAGTGATACGTTTGAGATGGGGAGATGTTATTTGAAATGTATATATATATATATATATATATATATATATATAATTTTTTTTTCTGCAATTGGTGCCTCATGCGTTGCGATCTGTTACTGCATTCTGTATTGAAAAATGAATTTATTTCTGCCATGATCCACCTACGGGAAATAAAAAATCCCATTGGAAACGTTATTTCTTCATTATTTTTAATCCCTCTGAAGTGTTGCGCTGTAATTTGGACAAGATAGTTAATATAGTTAATTTAGCCAGCAGCCATATCACCCTGTAGCCCACTGAAGCTAAGCAGGGCTGAGCCTGGTTAATACCTGGATGGGAGAAAGCCAGCTTGCTACTGGAAGAGGTGTTAGTAAGGCCAGCAGGGGGTGCTCACCCTGTGGTCTGTATGGGTCCTAATGCCCCAGTATAGTAATGGGGATACTATACTGTCTAAGAGCACCGTCCTTCGGATGAGACATTAAACCGAGGTCCTGACTCTCTGTGGTCATTAAAAATCCCAGGATGTCTTTCGAAAGAGTAGGGGTGTAACCCCGGCATCCTGGCCAAATTTGCTAATCTCAATCGAAATTTTGAGTTGCTCTGATCTTCTTGAAACTCTGGATTCTGATAGAGGGCCGTGAGACTTAGACCTGAGTGCAAAAATGGAGGCTCTAGACCCTTCCAGAGCTGAGATATTGAGATATTTATAGTGGCATAAATGCTACGTGGGATCTCAATATCTCAGCTCTGGAAGGGTCTAGAGCCTCCATTTTTGCACTCAGGTCTAAGTCTCACAGCCCTCTATCAGAATCCAGAGTTTTGAGAAGATTGGAGAAACTTAATTTCTCCTCCCCAAAAAAAAAAACACAGGGGTACCACTGTCGGTTTTTTTTTTTTTTTTTTTTTTTTTTTTTTCGGGTCAAAATTTTGAGTTTCTCTACCCTTCCAGAGCTGAGATATTGAGCTTCAAAGTTTTTGCATTACATATAGGAAAATGTATATGGGGAACAAGTTTCATTCAAACATGAAAATAACAGGGACCCTAAATGTATCCTAAACATACAATATCAAAATCCTCTCAAATTTGTAAATGGGGATTTTTGGAATGGGTCAAATTCAGATAGAACCTTCTAATTCTAAAAAAAAAAACACTTTTCGCTTAGAATTATAAGGTTCTATCTGCCAAAACGTTATTTGAACATTAAATAAAAAAAAAAATAATGTTGTAACAATGTCTCAACATGTGTTGGAAAGTAAAATTTTATCCTTTCTATGACATTTATTTAATATTTTTTAGCACTTCCATGTATTTAGGACATTTCAAATTAAGCAAGGTAGGTCTAAATATTTTCCCCAGTGCATAATCTTCATTTTTGATACCAATTTGGTGGGTAATTAAACACATTATTGCATAAATTATTCTTTAATCTTTCTTTTGCTTAGACAGAAAGCAGCCACTGTATTACATCCTAGCAGGACTTTATTCCAGCTAAAGTGGGCCAGGTAAAATGGCTTTCTCTCTAGACCTCAATATGGCTGAAATAACATGCAAACGTTTATTGTTGTAATTAAGACCTCATTAATTAAATTGTTAAATATTTGACCTATAAGCCTTAATATGGTAAAATTAAGACATTTTAAGACTTTAAAAACTGCAAGAAAATCGACATGCTTCTGCAAATTAATTCATAAAGTTTAATAATCATTGAAAAATTAGTCACTGACTATATAATTCTCACAGCCTTTGTCTGCACCATTCTGTCTTCATCATATTCACTACACTTCCCAGCATCCTCTTGTCTCCACACCTGATCTCACTCCCTCAATCATCCACCTGTTCATCGTCCTGATCATCTGTGTCACCTGTCGTCACGTGTTCATTTTGTATCCTTATTTAGTTCTCTCTGTTTGGGGCTGTTTACACACGCGTTGGGCCACTTCATGCGTTTTCTCAGATCGGATAGCTATCTGATTTATCAAAACGATTCCATTTACACCTGGTCACATAAATGTGTTTTTGCAAATGGATATAAATCCGATCTTCAATTCCCGCGCTATATGCGGATTTAATGAAGTGCACGTCACCGAAAGCAACAGATATGAGCTGGATTTTATTGATCATCGGCTTTCATAATCAGCAAAGACGGTGATAAGAGAGAGCGGCAACAGAACTGGTAAGATCATTTCATTTCTTTGGAAAAGAAGATTGGAGAAACTTTTTTTTCGCACAAAAAAAAAAAAAAACGAAAGGGGTACCCCTGTCGTTTTTTTCGGATTGAAATTTTGAGTTGCTCTGATCTTCTTGAAACTCTGGATTCTGATAGACGGCCGTGAGACTTAGACCTGAGTTTGGGTTGCGGAGAGTTTGTGAGACTGTGGTTTTTTAACACCTACTCCCGTATAATGGAAATCATTATGAACATCCGCTAAGCTAATTATTTCCCATCTGCCTTTCTTCTGCTGTTAACGCTTGTCCCAAGAAAAATGGCGTTCGTCAGCTCCAGTTTTGTATCCAGCCTCTCACGGAGACTTCAGATGCCCAAACGCATGTGATGAGAAGACCAACACCTGTGAAGAGACGATTCAACGCCAGCGATATGTTATGCCCTTAATATTGCATGATTAACTAAATGTATTTTTTTCCATGTACTCTTCTGATGTGCACTTAATGTAAAGCTGCTTTGAAACAATATGTATGTTAGCCAGAGGAGAACTGGCCCCCGACTGAGCATGAGCATTTTTGCACTCAGGTCTAATTCCCATGGCCCTCTATCAGAATCATGAGTTTCAAGAAGATTGGAGAAACTTTTTTTTTCGCACAAAAAAAAAAAAAAAAACCAAAGGGGTAACACTGTTGGTTTTTTTTGGGTCGATATTTTGAGTTGCTCTGATCTTCTTGAAACTCTGGATTATGATAGAGGGCCATGGGACTTTGACCTGAGAGCAAAAATGGAGGCTCTAGACCCTTCCAGAGCTGAGATATTGAGACCTCACATAGCATTTATGCCACTATAAATATCTCAATATCTCAGCTCTGGAAAGGTCTAGATCATCCATTTTTGCACTCAGGTGAAAGTCTCATGGCCCTCTATCAGAATCCAGAGTTTTGAGAAGATTGGAGAAACTTAACTTTTCGCCCAAAAACGAAAGGGGTAACACTGTCGTTTTTTTTTTCGGGTCGAAATTTTGAATTTTGATATCTCAGCTCTGGAAGGGTCTAGAGCCTCCATTTTTGCACTCAGGTCAAAGTCTCACAGCCCTCTATCATAATCCAGAGTTTTGAGAAGATTGGAGAAACGTAATTTTTTGCCCGAAAATGAAAAAAAACGAAAGGGGTAACACTGTCGTTTTTTTTTCGGGTCGAAATTTTGAATTTCGATATCTCAGCTCTGGAAGGGTCTAGAGCCTCCATTTTTGCACTCAGGTCAAAGTCTCACAGCCCTCTATCATAATCCAGAGTTTTGAGAAGATTGGAGAAACGTAATTTTTTGCCCGAAAATGAAAAAAAACGAAAGGGGTAACACTGTCGTTTTTTTTTCGGGTCGAAATTTTGAATTTCGATATCTCAGCTCTGGAAGGGTCTAGAGCCTCCATTTTTGCACTCAGGTGAAAGTCTCAAGGCCCTCTATCATAATCCAGAGTTTTGAGAAGATTGGAGAAACTTAATTTTTTGCCCGAAAATGAAAAAAAACGAAAGGGGTAACACTGTTGTTGTTTTTTTTGGGTCGAAATTTTGAATTTTGATATCTCGGCTCTGGAAGGGTCTAGATCATCCATTTTTGCACTCAGGTGAAAGTCTCATGGCCCTCTATCAGAATCCAGAGTTTTAAGAAGATTGGAGAAACTTAATTTTTTGCCCGAAAATGAAAAAAAACGAAAGGGGTAACACTGTCGTTTTTTTTTTCGGGTCGAAATTTAGAATTTTGATATCTCAGCTCTGGAAAGGTCTAGAGCCTCCATTTTTGCACTCAGGTGAAAGTCTCACGGCCCTCTATCAGAATCCAGAGTTTTGAGAAGATTGGAGAAACGTAATTTTTCGCCCGAAAATGAAAAAAAACGAAAGGGGTAACACTGTCGTTTTTTTTTCGGGTCGAAATTTTGAATTTTGATATCTCAGCTCTGGAAAGGTCTAGAGCCTCCATTTTTGCACTCAGGTGAAAGTCTCACGGCCCTCTATCAGAATCCAGAGTTTTGAGAAGATTGGAGAAACTTAATTTTTCGCCCAAAAATGAAAAAAAACGAAAGGGGTAACACTGTCGTTTTTTTTTCGGGTCGAAATTTTGAATTTCGATATCTCAGCTCTGGAAGGGTCTAGATCATCCATTTTTGCACTCAGGTCAAAGTCTCACAGCCCTCTATCATAATCCAGAGTTTTGAGAAGATTGGAGAAACTTAATTTTTCGCCCAAAAATGAAAAAAAACGAAAGGGGTAACACTGTCGTTTTTTTTTCGGGTCGAAATTTTGAATTTCGATATCTCAGCTCTGGAAGGGTCTAGATCATCCATTTTTGCACTCAGGTCAAAGTCTCACAGCCCTCTATCATAATCCAGAGTTTTGAGAAGATTGGAGAAACTTAATTTTTCGCCCAAAAATGAAAAAAAACGAAAGGGGTAACACTGTCGTTTTTTTTTCGGGTCGAAATTTTGAATTTCGATATCTCAGCTCTGGAAGGGTCTAGAGCCTCCATTTTTGCACTCAGGTCAAAGTCTCACAGCCCTCTATCATAATCCAGAGTTTTGAGAAGATTGGAGAAACTTAATTTTTCGCCCAAAAATGAAAAAAAACGAAAGGGGTAACACTGTCGTTTTTTTTTCGGGTCGAAATTTTGAATTTCGATATCTCAGCTCTGGAAGGGTCTAGAGCCTCCATTTTTGCACTCAGGTCAAAGTCTCACAGCCCTCTATCATAATCCAGAGTTTTGAGAAGATTGGAGAAACTTAATTTTTCGCCCAAAAATGAAAAAAAACGAAAGGGGTAACACTGTCGTTTTTTTTTTCGGGTCGAAATTTTGAATTTCGATATCTCAGCTCTGGAAGGGTCTAGAGCCTCCATTTTTGCACTCAGGTCAAAGTCTCACGGCCCTCTATCATAATCCAGAGTTTTGAGAAGATTGGAGAAACTTAATTTTTCGCCCAAAAATGAAAAAAAAACGAAAGGGGTAACACTGTCGTTTTTTTTTCGGGTCGAAATTTTGAATTTCGATATCTCAGCTCTGGAAGGGTCTAGATCATCCATTTTTGCACTCAGGTCAAAGTCTCACGGCCCTCTATCATAATCCAGAGTTTTGAAAAGATTGGAGAAACTTAATTTTTCGCCCAAAAATGAAAAAAAACGAAAGGGGTAACACTGTCGTTTTTTTTTCGGGTCGAAATTTTGAATTTCGATATCTCAGCTCTGGAAGGGTCTAGATCATCCATTTTTGCACTCAGGTCAAAGTCTCACAGCCCTCTATCATAATCCAGAGTTTTGAGAAGATTGGAGAAACTTAATTTTTCGCCCAAAAATGAAAAAAAACGAAAGGGGTAACACTGTCGTTTTTTTTCGGGTCGAAATTTTGAATTTCGATATCTCAGCTCTGGAAGGGTCTAGAGCCTACATTTTTGCACTCAGGTCAAAGTCTCACAGCCCTCTATCATAATCCAGAGTTTTGAGAAGATTGGAGAAACTTAATTTTTCGCCCAAAAATGAAAAAAAACGAAAGGGGTAACACTGTCGTTTTTTTTTTCGGGTCGAAATTTTGAATTTCGATATCTCAGCTCTGGAAGGGTCTAGATCGTCCATTTTTGCACTCAGGTCAAAGTCTCACGGCCCTCTATCATAATCCAGAGTTTTGAGAAGATTGGAGAAACTTAATTTTTCGCCCAAAAATGAAAAAAAACGAAAGGGGTAACACTGTCGTTTTTTTTTCGGGTCGAAATTTTGAATTTCGATATCTCAGCTCTGGAAGGGTCTAGAGCCTCCATTTTTGCACTCAGGTCAAAGTCTCACAGCCCTCTATCATAATCCAGAGTTTTGAGAAGATTGGAGAAACTTAATTTTTCGCCCAAAAATGAAAAAAAACGAAAGGGGTAAGTAACACTGTCGTTTTTTTTTCGGGTCGAAATTTTGAATTTCGATATCTCAGCTCTGGAAGGGTCTAGATCATCCATTTTTGCACTCAGGTCAAAGTCTCACAGCCCTCTATCATAATCCAGAGTTTTGAGAAGATTGGAGAAACATAATTTTTCGCCCAAAAATGAAAAAAAAAACGAAAGGGGTAAGTAACACTGTCGTTTTTTTTTCGGGTCGAAATTTTGAATTTCGATATCTCAGCTCTGGAAGGGTCTAGATCATCCATTTTTGCACTCAGGTCAAAGTCTCACAGCCCTCTATCATAATCCAGAGTTTTGAGAAGATTGGAGAAACTTAATTTTTCGCCCAAAAATGAAAAAAAAACGAAAGGGGTAAGTAACACTGTCGTTTTTTTTTTCGGGTCGAAATTTTGAATTTCGATATCTCAGCTCTGGAAGGGTCTAGAGCCTCCATTTTTGCACTCAGGTCAAAGTCTCACGGCCCTCTATCATAATCCAGAGTTTTGAGAAGATTGGAGAAACTTAATTTTTCGCCCAAAAATGAAAAAAAACGAAAGGGACACTGTCGTTTTTTTTTCGGGTCGAAATTTTGAATTTCGATATCTCAGCTCTGGAAGGGTCTAGAGACTCCATTTTTGCACTCAGGTCAAAGTCTCACGGCCCTCTATCATAATCCAGAGTTTTGAGAAGATTGGAGAAACTTAATTTTTCGCGTTAAAAAATGAAAAAAAACGAAAGGGACACTGTCGTTTTTTTTTTTTCGGGTCGAAATTTTGAATTTCGATATCTCAGCTCTGGAAGGGTCTAGATCATCCATTTTTGCACTCAGGTCAAAGTCTCACAGCCCTCTATAATAATCCAGAGTTTTGAGAAGATTGGAGAAACTTAATTTTTCGCCCAAAAATGAAAAAAAACGAAAGGGGTAACACTGTCGTTTTTTTTTCGGGTCGAAATTTTGAATTTCGATATCTCAGCTCTGGAAGGGTCTAGATCATCCATTTTTGCACTCAGGTCAAAGTCTCACAGCCCTCTATCATAATCCAGAGTTTTGAGAAGATTGGAGAAACTTAATTTTTCGCCCAAAAATGAAAAAAAACGAAAGGGGTAACACTGTCGTTTTTTTTTTCGGGTCGAAATTTTGAATTTCGATATCTCAGCTCTGGAAGGGTCTAGATCATCCATTTTTGCACTCAGGTCAAAGTCTCACAGCCCTCTATCATAATCCAGAGTTTTGAGAAGCTTGGAGAAACTTAATTTTTCGCCCAAAAATGAAAAAAAACGAAAGGGGTAACACTGTCGTTTTTTTTTCGGGTCGAAATTTTGAATTTCGATATCTCAGCTCTGGAAGGGTCTAGAGCCTCCATTTTTGCACTCAGGTCAAAGTCTCACAGCCCTCTATCATAATCCAGAGTTTTGAGAAGATTGGAGAAACTTAATTTTTCGCCCAAAAATGAAAAAAAACGAAAGGGGTAACACTGTCGTTTTTTTTTCGGGTCGAAATTTTGAATTTCGATATCTCAGCTCTGGAAGGGTCTAGAGCCTACATTTTTGCACTCAGGTCAAAGTCTCACAGCCCTCTATCATAATCCAGAGTTTTGAGAAGATTGGAGAAACTTAATTTTTCGCCCAAAAATGAAAAAAAACGAAAGGGGTAACACTGTCGTTTTTTTTTCGGGTCGAAATTTTGAATTTCGATATCTCAGCTCTGGAAGGGTCTAGATCATCCATTTTTGCACTCAGGTCAAAGTCTCACAGCCCTCTATCATAATCCAGAGTTTTGAGAAGATTGGAGAAACTTAATTTTTCGCCCAAAAATGAAAAAAAAAAACGAAAGGGGTAACACTGTCGTTTTTTTTTTTCGGGTCGAAATTTTTAATTTCGATATCTCAGCTCTGGAAGGGTCTAGATCATCCATTTTTGCACTCAGGTCAAAGTCTCACAGCCCTCTATCATAATCCAGAGTTTTGAGAAGATTGGAGAAACTTAATTTTTCGCCCAAAAATGAAAAAAAACGAAAGGGGTAACACTGTCGTTTTTTTTTCGGGTCGAAATTTTTAATTTCGATATCTCAGCTCTGGAAGGGTCTAGAGCCTCCATTTTTGCACTCAGGTCAAAGTCTCACAGCCCTCTATCATAATCCAGAGTTTTGAGAAGATTGGAGAAACTTAATTTTTCGCCCAAAAATGAAAAAAAACGAAAGGGGTAACACTGTCGTTTTTTTTTTTCGGGTCGAAATTTTGAATTTCGATATCTCAGCTCTGGAAGGGTCTAGAGCCTCCATTTTTGCACTCAGGTCAAAGTCTCACAGCCCTCTATCATAATCCAGAGTTTTGAGAAGATTGGAGAAACTTAATTTTTCGCCCAAAGATGAAAAAAAACGAAAGGGGTAACACTGTCGTTTTTTTTTTCGGGTCGAAATTTTGAATTTCGATATCTCAGCTCTGGAAGGGTCTAGATCATCCATTTTTGCACTCAGGTCAAAGTCTCACAGCCCTCTATCATAATCCAGAGTTTTGAGAAGATTGGAGAAACTTAATTTTTCGCCCAAAGATGAAAAAAAACGAAAGGGGTAACACTGTCGTTTTTTTTTTCGGGTCGAAATTTTGAATTTCGATATCTCAGCTCTGGAAGGGTCTAGATCATCCATTTTTGCACTCAGGTCAAAGTCTCACGGCCCTCTATCATAATCCAGAGTTTTGAGAAGATTGGAGAAACTTAATTTTTCGCCCAAAAATGAAAAAAAACGAAAGGGGTAACACTGTCGTTTTTTTTTCGGGTCGAAATTTTGAATTTCGATATCTCAGCTCTGGAAGGGTCTAGAGCCTCCATTTTTGCACTCAGGTCAAAGTCTCACGGCCCTCTATCATAATCCAGAGTTTTGAGAAGATTGGAGAAACTTAATTTTTCGCCCAAAAATGAAAAAAAACGAAAGGGGTAACACTGTCGTTTTTTTTTTCGGGTCGAAATTTTGAATTTCGATATCTCAGCTCTGGAAGGGTCTAGAGCCTCCATTTTTGCACTCAGGTCAAAGTCTCACGGCCCTCTATCATAATCCAGAGTTTTGAGAAGATTGGAGAAACTTAATTTTTCGCCCAAAAATGAAAAAAAACGAAAGGGGTAACACTGTCGTTTTTTTTTTCGGGTCGAAATTTTGAATTTCGATATCTCAGCTCTGGAAGGGTCTAGAGCCTCCATTTTTGCACTCAGGTCAAAGTCTCACAGCCCTCTATCATAATCCAGAGTTTTGAGAAGATTGGAGAAACTTAATTTTTCGCCCAAAAATGAAAAAAAACGAAAGGGGTAACACTGTCGTTTTTTTTCGGGTCGAAATTTTGAATTTCGATATCTCAGCTCTGGAAGGGTCTAGAGCCTCCATTTTTGCACTCAGGTCAAAGTCTCACAGCCCTCTATCATAATCCAGAGTTTTGAGAAGATTGGAGAAACTTAATTTTTCGCTTAAAAATGAAAAAAAAAAACGAAAGGGGTAACACTGTCGTTTTTTTTTTTCGGGTCGAAATTTTGAATTTCGATATCTCAGCTCTGGAAGGGTCTAGAGCCTCCATTTTTGCACTCAGGTCAAAGTCTCACAGCCCTCTATCATAATCCAGAGTTTTGAGAAGATTGGAGAAACTTAATTTTTCGCCCAAAAATGAAAAAAAACGAAAGGGGTAACACTGTCGTTTTTTTTTTCAGGTCGAAATTTTGAATTTCGATATCTCAGCTCTGGAAGGGTCTAGATCATCCATTTTTGCACTCAGGTCAAAGTCTCACAGCCCTCTATCATAATCCAGAGTTTTGAGAAGATTGGAGAAACTTAATTTTTCGCCCCAAAATGAAAAAAAACGAAAGGGGTAACACTGTCGTTTTTTTTTCGGGTCGAAATTTTGAATTTCGATATCTCAGCTCTGGAAGGGTATAGAGCCTCCATTTTTGCACTCAGGTCAAAGTCTCACAGCCCTCTATCATAATCCAGAGTTTTGAGAAGATTGGAGAAACTTAATTTTTCGCCCCAAAATAAAAAAAAACGAAAGGGGTAACACTGTCGTTTTTTTTTCGGGTCGAAATTTTTAATTTCGATATCTCAGCTCTGGAAGGGTCTAGAGCCTCCATTTTTGCACTCAGGTCAAAGTCTCACGGCCCTCTATCATAATCCAGAGTTTTGAGAAGATTGGAGAAACTTAATTTTTCGCCCAAAAATGAAAAAAAACGAAAGGGGTAACACTGTCGTTTTTTTTTTTCGGGTCGAAATTTTTAATTTCGATATCTCAGCTCTGGAAGGGTCTAGATCATCCATTTTTGCACTCAGGTCAAAGTCTCACAGCCCTCTATCATAATCCAGAGTTTTGATAATATTGGAGAAACTTAATTTTTCGCCCAAAAATGAAAAAAAACGAAAGGGGTAACACTGTCGTTTTTTTTTTTCGGGTCGAAATTTTGAATTTCGATATCTCAGCTCTGGAAGGGTCTAGAGCCTCCATTTTTGCACTCAGGTCAAAGTCTCACAGCCCTCTATCATAATCCAGAGTTTTGAGAAGATTGGAGAAACTTAATTTTTCGCCCAAAAATGAAAAAAAAAAACGAAAGGGGTAACACTGTCGTTTTTTTTTCGGGTCGAAATTTTGAATTTCGATATCTCAGCTCTGGAAGGGTCTAGAGCCTCCATTTTTGCACTCAGGTCAAAGTCTCACAGCCCTCTATCATAATCCAGAGTTTTGAGAAGATTGGAGAAACTTAATTTTTCGCCCAAAAATGAAAAAAAACGAAAGGGGTAACACTGTCGTTTTTTTTTCGGGTCGAAATTTTGAATTTCGATATCTCAGCTCTGGAAGGGTCTAGATCATCCATTTTTGCACTCAGGTCAAAGTCTCACAGCCCTCTATCATAATCCAGAGTTTTGAGAATATTGGAGAAACTTAATTTTTCGCCCAAAAATGAAAAAAAACGAAAGGGGTAACACTGTCGTTTTTTTTTCGGGTCGAAATTTTGAATTTCGATATCTCAGCTCTGGAAGGGTCTAGATCATCCATTTTTGCACTCAGGTCAAAGTCTCACAGCCCTCTATCATAATCCAGAGTTTTGAGAAGATTGGAGAAACTTAATTTTTCGCCCAAAAATGAAAAAAAACGAAAGGGGTAACACTGTCGTTTTTTTTTCGGGTCGAAATTTTGAATTTCGATATCTCAGCTCTGGAAGGGTCTAGAGCCTACATTTTTGCACTCAGGTCAAAGTCTCACGGCCCTCTATCATAATCCAGAGTTTTGAGAAGATTGGAGAAACTTAATTTTTCGCCCAAAAATGAAAAAAAACGAAAGGGGTAACACTGTCGTTTTTTTTTCGGGTCGAAATTTTGAATTTCGATATCTCAGCTCTGGAAGGGTCTAGATCATCCATTTTTGCACTCAGGTCAAAGTCTCACGGCCCTCTATCATAATCCAGAGTTTTGAGAAGATTGGAGAAACTTAATTTTTCGCCCAAAAATGAAAAAAAACGAAAGGGGTAACACTGTCGTTTTTTTTTCGGGTCGAAATTTTGAATTTCGATATCTCAGCTCTGGAAGGGTCTAGATCATCCATTTTTGCACTCAGGTCAAAGTCTCACAGCCCTCTATCATAATCCAGAGTTTTGAGAAGATTGGAGAAACTTAATTTTTCGCCCAAAAATGAAAAAAAACGAAAGGGGTAACACTGTCGTTTTTTTTTCGGGTCGAAATTTTGAATTTCGATATCTCAGCTCTGGAAGGGTCTAGATCATCCATTTTTGCACTCAGGTCAAAGTCTCACAGCCCTCTATCATAATCCAGAGTTTTGAGAAGATTGGAGAAACTTAATTTTTCGCCCAAAAATGAAAAAAAACGAAAGGGGTAACACTGTCGTTTTTTTTTCGGGTCGAAATTTTGAATTTCGATATCTCAGCTCTGGAAGGGTCTAGATCATCCATTTTTGCACTCAGGTCAAAGTCTCACGGCCCTCTATCATAATCCAGAGTTTTGAGAAGATTGGAGAAACTTAATTTTTCGCCCAAAAATGAAAAAAAACGAAAGGGGTAACACTGTCGTTTTTTTTCGGGTCGAAATTTTGAATTTCGATATCTCAGCTCTGGAAGGGTCTAGAGCCTACATTTTTGCACTCAGGTCAAAGTCTCACAGCCCTCTATCATAATCCAGAGTTTTGAGAAGATTGGAGAAACTTAATTTTTCGCCCAAAAATGAAAAAAAACGAAAGGGGTAACACTGTCGTTTTTTTTTCGGGTCGAAATTTTGAATTTCGATATCTCAGCTCTGGAAGGGTCTAGAGCCTACATTTTTGCACTCAGGTCAAAGTCTCACGGCCCTCTATCATAATCCAGAGTTTTGAGAAGATTGGAGAAACTTAATTTTTCGCCCAAAAATGAAAAAAAACGAAAGGGGTAACACTGTCGTTTTTTTTTCGGGTCGAAATTTTGAATTTCGATATCTCAGCTCTGGAAGGGTCTAGAGCCTCCATTTTTGCACTCAGGTCAAAGTCTCACGGCCCTCTATCATAATCCAGAGTTTTGAGAAGATTGGAGAAACTTAATTTTTCGCCCAAAAATGAAAAAAAACGAAAGGGGTAACACTGTCGTTTTTTTTTCGGGTCGAAATTTTGAATTTCGATATCTCAGCTCTGGAAGGGTCTAGATCATCCATTTTTGCACTCAGGTCAAAGTCTCACGGCCCTCTATCATAATCCAGAGTTTTGAGAAGATTGGAGAAACTTAATTTTTCGCCCAAAAATGAAAAAAAACGAAAGGGGTAACACTGTCGTTTTTTTTTCGGGTCGAAATTTTGAATTTCGATATCTCAGCTCTGGAAGGGTCTAGATCATCCATTTTTGCACTCAGGTCAAAGTCTCACGGCCCTCTATCATAATCCAGAGTTTTGAGAAGATTGGAGAAACTTAATTTTTCGCCCAAAAATGAAAAAAAACGAAAGGGGTAACACTGTCGTTTTTTTTTCGGGTCGAAATTTTGAATTTCGATATCTCAGCTCTGGAAGGGTCTAGATCATCCATTTTTGCACTCAGGTCAAAGTCTCACGGCCCTCTATCATAATCCAGAGTTTTGAGAAGATTGGAGAAACTTAATTTTTCGCCCAAAAATGAAAAAAAACGAAAGGGGTAACACTGTCGTTTTTTTTTCGGGTCGAAATTTTGAATTTCGATATCTCAGCTCTGGAAGGGTCTAGAGCCTACATTTTTGCACTCAGGTCAAAGTCTCACAGCCCTCTATCATAATCCAGAGTTTTGAGAAGATTGGAGAAACTTAATTTTTCGCCCAAAAATGAAAAAAAACGAAAGGGGTAACACTGTCGTTTTTTTTTCGGGTCGAAATTTTGAATTTCGATATCTCAGCTCTGGAAGGGTCTAGAGCCTCCATTTTTGCACTCAGGTCAAAGTCTCACAGCCCTCTATCATAATCCAGAGTTTTGAGAAGATTGGAGAAACTTAATTTTTCGCCCAAAAATGAAAAAAAACGAAAGGGGTAACACTGTCGTTTTTTTTTCGGGTCGAAATTTTGAATTTCGATATCTCAGCTCTGGAAGGGTCTAGAGCCTCCATTTTTGCACTCAGGTCAAAGTCTCACAGCCCTCTATCATAATCCAGAGTTTTGAGAAGATTGGAGAAACTTAATTTTTCGCCCAAAAATGAAAAAAAACGAAAGGGGTAACACTGTCGTTTTTTTTTCGGGTCGAAATTTTGAATTTCGATATCTCAGCTCTGGAAGGGTCTAGATCATCCATTTTTGCACTCAGGTCAAAGTCTCACAGCCCTCTATCATAATCCAGAGTTTTGAGAAGATTGGAGAAACTTAATTTTTCGCCCAAAAATGAAAAAAAACGAAAGGGGTAACACTGTCGTTTTTTTTTCGGGTCGAAATTTTGAATTTCGATATCTCAGCTCTGGAAGGGTCTAGAGCCTACATTTTTGCACTCAGGTCAAAGTCTCACGGCCCTCTATCATAATCCAGAGTTTTGAGAAGATTGGAGAAACTTAATTTTTCGCCCAAAAATGAAAAAAAACGAAAGGGGTAACACTGTCGTTTTTTTTTCGGGTCGAAATTTTGAATTTCGATATCTCAGCTCTGGAAGGGTCTAGAGCCTACATTTTTGCACTCAGGTCAAAGTCTCACGGCCCTCTATCATAATCCAGAGTTTTGAGAAGATTGGAGAAACTTAATTTTTCGCCCAAAAATGAAAAAAAACGAAAGGGGTAACACTGTCGTTTTTTTTTCGGGTCGAAATTTTGAATTTCGATATCTCAGCTCTGGAAGGGTCTAGAGCCTACATTTTTGCACTCAGGTCAAAGTCTCACAGCCCTCTATCATAATCCAGAGTTTTGAGAAGATTGGAGAAACTTAATTTTTCGCCCAAAAATGAAAAAAAACGAAAGGGGTAACACTGTCGTTTTTTTTTTCGGGTCGAAATTTTGAATTTCGATATCTCAGCTCTGGAAGGGTCTAGAGCCTACATTTTTGCACTCAGGTCAAAGTCTCACAGCCCTCTATCATAATCCAGAGTTTTGAGAAGATTGGAGAAACTTAATTTTTCGCCCAAAAATGAAAAAAAACGAAAGGGGTAACACTGTCGTTTTTTTTTCGGGTCGAAATTTTGAATTTCGATATCTCAGCTCTGGAAGGGTCTAGAGCCTACATTTTTGCACTCAGGTCAAAGTCTCACAGCCCTCTATCATAATCCAGAGTTTTGAGAAGATTGGAGAAACTTAATTTTTCGCCCAAAAATGAAAAAAAACGAAAGGGGTAACACTGTCGTTTTTTTTTCGGGTCGAAATTTTGAATTTCGATATCTCAGCTCTGGAAGGGTCTAGATCATCCATTTTTGCACTCAGGTCAAAGTCTCACGGCCCTCTATCATAATCCAGAGTTTTGAGAAGATTGGAGAAACTTAATTTTTCGCCCAAAAATGAAAAAAAACGAAAGGGGTAACACTGTTGTTTTTTTTTTCGGTTCGAAATTTTGAATTTCGATATCTCAGCTCTGGAAGGGTCTAGATCATCCATTTTTGCACTCAGGTCAAAGTCTCACAGCCCTCTATCATAATCCAGAGTTTTGAGAAGATTGGAGAAACTTAATTTTTCGCCCAAAAATGAAAAAAAACGAAAGGGGTAACACTGTCGTTTTTTTTTCGGGTCGAAATTTTGAATTTCGATATCTCAGCTCTGGAAGGGTCTAGATCATCCATTTTTGCACTCAGGTCAAAGTCTCACGGCCCTCTATCATAATCCAGAGTTTTGAGAAGATTGGAGAAACTTAATTTTTCGCCCAAAAATGAAAAAAAACGAAAGGGGTAACACTGTCGTTTTTTTTTCGGGTCGAAATTTTGAATTTCGATATCTCAGCTCTGGAAGGGTCTAGATCATCCATTTTTGCACTCAGGTCAAAGTCTCACAGCCCTCTATCATAATCCAGAGTTTTGAGAATATTGGAGAAACTTAATTTTTCGCCCAAAAATGAAAAAAAACGAAAGGGGTAACACTGTCGTTTTTTTTTTCGGGTCGAAATTTTGAATTTCGATATCTCAGCTCTGGAAGGGTCTAGATCATCCATTTTTGCACTCAGGTCAAAGTCTCACAGCCCTCTATCATAATCCAGAGTTTTGAGAAGATTGGAGAAACTTAATTTTTCGCCCAAAAATGAAAAAAAACGAAAGGGGTAACACTGTCGTTTTTTTTTCGGGTCGAAATTTTGAATTTCGATATCTCAGCTCTGGAAGGGTCTAGAGCCTACATTTTTGCACTCAGGTCAAAGTCTCACGGCCCTCTATCATAATCCAGAGTTTTGAGAAGATTGGAGAAACTTAATTTTTCGCCCAAAAATGAAAAAAAACGAAAGGGGTAACACTGTCGTTTTTTTTTCGGGTCGAAATTTTGAATTTCGATATCTCAGCTCTGGAAGGGTCTAGATCATCCATTTTTGCACTCAGGTCAAAGTCTCACGGCCCTCTATCATAATCCAGAGTTTTGAGAAGATTGGAGAAACTTAATTTTTCGCCCAAAAATGAAAAAAAACGAAAGGGGTAACACTGTCGTTTTTTTTTCGGGTCGAAATTTTGAATTTCGATATCTCAGCTCTGGAAGGGTCTAGATCATCCATTTTTGCACTCAGGTCAAAGTCTCACAGCCCTCTATCATAATCCAGAGTTTTGAGAAGATTGGAGAAACTTAATTTTTCGCCCAAAAATGAAAAAAAACGAAAGGGGTAACACTGTCGTTTTTTTTTCGGGTCGAAATTTTGAATTTCGATATCTCAGCTCTGGAAGGGTCTAGATCATCCATTTTTGCACTCAGGTCAAAGTCTCACAGCCCTCTATCATAATCCAGAGTTTTGAGAAGATTGGAGAAACTTAATTTTTCGCCCAAAAATGAAAAAAAACGAAAGGGGTAACACTGTCGTTTTTTTTTCGGGTCGAAATTTTGAATTTCGATATCTCAGCTCTGGAAGGGTCTAGATCATCCATTTTTGCACTCAGGTCAAAGTCTCACGGCCCTCTATCATAATCCAGAGTTTTGAGAAGATTGGAGAAACTTAATTTTTCGCCCAAAAATGAAAAAAAACGAAAGGGGTAACACTGTCGTTTTTTTTCGGGTCGAAATTTTGAATTTCGATATCTCAGCTCTGGAAGGGTCTAGAGCCTACATTTTTGCACTCAGGTCAAAGTCTCACAGCCCTCTATCATAATCCAGAGTTTTGAGAAGATTGGAGAAACTTAATTTTTCGCCCAAAAATGAAAAAAAACGAAAGGGGTAACACTGTCGTTTTTTTTTCGGGTCGAAATTTTGAATTTCGATATCTCAGCTCTGGAAGGGTCTAGAGCCTACATTTTTGCACTCAGGTCAAAGTCTCACGGCCCTCTATCATAATCCAGAGTTTTGAGAAGATTGGAGAAACTTAATTTTTCGCCCAAAAATGAAAAAAAACGAAAGGGGTAACACTGTCGTTTTTTTTTCGGGTCGAAATTTTGAATTTCGATATCTCAGCTCTGGAAGGGTCTAGAGCCTCCATTTTTGCACTCAGGTCAAAGTCTCACGGCCCTCTATCATAATCCAGAGTTTTGAGAAGATTGGAGAAACTTAATTTTTCGCCCAAAAATGAAAAAAAACGAAAGGGGTAACACTGTCGTTTTTTTTTCGGGTCGAAATTTTGAATTTCGATATCTCAGCTCTGGAAGGGTCTAGATCATCCATTTTTGCACTCAGGTCAAAGTCTCACGGCCCTCTATCATAATCCAGAGTTTTGAGAAGATTGGAGAAACTTAATTTTTCGCCCAAAAATGAAAAAAAACGAAAGGGGTAACACTGTCGTTTTTTTTTCGGGTCGAAATTTTGAATTTCGATATCTCAGCTCTGGAAGGGTCTAGATCATCCATTTTTGCACTCAGGTCAAAGTCTCACGGCCCTCTATCATAATCCAGAGTTTTGAGAAGATTGGAGAAACTTAATTTTTCGCCCAAAAATGAAAAAAAACGAAAGGGGTAACACTGTCGTTTTTTTTTCGGGTCGAAATTTTGAATTTCGATATCTCAGCTCTGGAAGGGTCTAGATCATCCATTTTTGCACTCAGGTCAAAGTCTCACGGCCCTCTATCATAATCCAGAGTTTTGAGAAGATTGGAGAAACTTAATTTTTCGCCCAAAAATGAAAAAAAACGAAAGGGGTAACACTGTCGTTTTTTTTTCGGGTCGAAATTTTGAATTTCGATATCTCAGCTCTGGAAGGGTCTAGAGCCTACATTTTTGCACTCAGGTCAAAGTCTCACAGCCCTCTATCATAATCCAGAGTTTTGAGAAGATTGGAGAAACTTAATTTTTCGCCCAAAAATGAAAAAAAACGAAAGGGGTAACACTGTCGTTTTTTTTTCGGGTCGAAATTTTGAATTTCGATATCTCAGCTCTGGAAGGGTCTAGAGCCTCCATTTTTGCACTCAGGTCAAAGTCTCACAGCCCTCTATCATAATCCAGAGTTTTGAGAAGATTGGAGAAACTTAATTTTTCGCCCAAAAATGAAAAAAAACGAAAGGGGTAACACTGTCGTTTTTTTTTCGGGTCGAAATTTTGAATTTCGATATCTCAGCTCTGGAAGGGTCTAGAGCCTCCATTTTTGCACTCAGGTCAAAGTCTCACGGCCCTCTATCATAATCCAGAGTTTTGAGAAGATTGGAGAAACTTAATTTTTCGCCCAAAAATGAAAAAAAACGAAAGGGGTAACACTGTCGTTTTTTTTTCGGGTCGAAATTTTGAATTTCGATATCTCAGCTCTGGAAGGGTCTAGATCATCCATTTTTGCACTCAGGTCAAAGTCTCACAGCCCTCTATCATAATCCAGAGTTTTGAGAAGATTGGAGAAACTTAATTTTTCGCCCAAAAATGAAAAAAAACGAAAGGGGTAACACTGTCGTTTTTTTTTCGGGTCGAAATTTTGAATTTCGATATCTCAGCTCTGGAAGGGTCTAGAGCCTACATTTTTGCACTCAGGTCAAAGTCTCACGGCCCTCTATCATAATCCAGAGTTTTGAGAAGATTGGAGAAACTTAATTTTTCGCCCAAAAATGAAAAAAAACGAAAGGGGTAACACTGTCGTTTTTTTTTCGGGTCGAAATTTTGAATTTCGATATCTCAGCTCTGGAAGGGTCTAGAGCCTACATTTTTGCACTCAGGTCAAAGTCTCACGGCCCTCTATCATAATCCAGAGTTTTGAGAAGATTGGAGAAACTTAATTTTTCGCCCAAAAATGAAAAAAAACGAAAGGGGTAACACTGTCGTTTTTTTTTCGGGTCGAAATTTTGAATTTCGATATCTCAGCTCTGGAAGGGTCTAGAGCCTACATTTTTGCACTCAGGTCAAAGTCTCACAGCCCTCTATCATAATCCAGAGTTTTGAGAAGATTGGAGAAACTTAATTTTTCGCCCAAAAATGAAAAAAAACGAAAGGGGTAACACTGTCGTTTTTTTTTTCGGGTCGAAATTTTGAATTTCGATATCTCAGCTCTGGAAGGGTCTAGAGCCTACATTTTTGCACTCAGGTCAAAGTCTCACAGCCCTCTATCATAATCCAGAGTTTTGAGAAGATTGGAGAAACTTAATTTTTCGCCCAAAAATGAAAAAAAACGAAAGGGGTAACACTGTCGTTTTTTTTTCGGGTCGAAATTTTGAATTTCGATATCTCAGCTCTGGAAGGGTCTAGAGCCTACATTTTTGCACTCAGGTCAAAGTCTCACAGCCCTCTATCATAATCCAGAGTTTTGAGAAGATTGGAGAAACTTAATTTTTCGCCCAAAAATGAAAAAAAACGAAAGGGGTAACACTGTCGTTTTTTTTTCGGGTCGAAATTTTGAATTTCGATATCTCAGCTCTGGAAGGGTCTAGAGCCTCCATTTTTGCACTCAGGTCAAAGTCTCACGGCCCTCTATCATAATCCAGAGTTTTGAGAAGATTGGAGAAACTTAATTTTTCGCCCAAAAATGAAAAAAAACGAAAGGGGTAACACTGTCGTTTTTTTTTTTCGGGTCGAAATTTTGAATTTCGATATCTCAGCTCTGGAAGGGTCTAGATCATCCATTTTTGCACTCAGGTCAAAGTCTCACGGCCCTCTATCATAATCCAGAGTTTTGAGAAGATTGGAGAAACTTAATTTTTCGCCCAAAAATGAAAAAAAACGAAAGGGGTAACACTGTTGTTTTTTTTTTCGGTTCGAAATTTTGAATTTCGATATCTCAGCTCTGGAAGGGTCTAGATCATCCATTTTTGCACTCAGGTCAAAGTCTCACAGCCCTCTATCATAATCCAGAGTTTTGAGAAGATTGGAGAAACTTAATTTTTCGCCCAAAAATGAAAAAAAACGAAAGGGGTAACACTGTCGTTTTTTTTTCGGGTCGAAATTTTGAATTTCGATATCTCAGCTCTGGAAGGGTCTAGATCATCCATTTTTGCACTCAGGTCAAAGTCTCACGGCCCTCTATCATAATCCAGAGTTTTGAGAAGATTGGAGAAACTTAATTTTTCGCCCAAAAATGAAAAAAAACGAAAGGGGTAACACTGTCGTTTTTTTTTCGGGTCGAAATTTTGAATTTCGATATCTCAGCTCTGGAAGTGTCTAGAGCCTACATTTTTGCACTCAGGTCAAAGTCTCACAGCCCTCTATCATAATCCAGAGTTTTGAGAAGATTGGAGAAACTTAATTTTTCGCCCAAAAATGAAAAAAAACGAAAGGGGTAACACTGTCGTTTTTTTTTCGGGTCGAAATTTTGAATTTCGATATCTCAGCTCTGGAAGGGTCTAGATCATCCATTTTTGCACTCAGGTCAAAGTCTCACAGCCCTCTATCATAATCCAGAGTTTTGAGAAGATTGGAGAAACTTAATTTTTCGCCCAAAAATGAAAAAAAACGAAAGGGGTAACACTGTCGTTTTTTTTTCGGGTCGAAATTTTGAATTTCGATATCTCAGCTCTGGAAGGGTCTAGATCATCCATTTTTGCACTCAGGTCAAAGTCTCACAGCCCTCTATCATAATCCAGAGTTTTGAGAAGATTGGAGAAACTTAATTTTTCGCCCAAAAATGAAAAAAAAAACGAAAGGGGTAACACTGTCGTTTTTTTTTCGGGTCGAAATTTTGAATTTCGATATCTCAGCTCTGGAAGGGTCTAGATCATCCATTTTTGCACTCAGGTCAAAGTCTCACAGCCCTCTATCATAATCCAGAGTTTTGAGAAGATTGGAGAAACTTAATTTTTCGCCAAAAAATGAAAAAAAAAACGAAAGGGGTAACACTGTCGTTTTTTTTTCGGGTCGAAATTTTGAATTTCGATATCTCAGCTCTGGAAGGGTCTAGATCATCCATTTTTGCACTCAGGTCAAAGTCTCACAGCCCTCTATCATAATCCAGAGTTTTGAGAAGATTGGAGAAACTTAATTTTTCGCCCAAAAATGAAAAAAAAACGAAAGGGGTAACACTGTCGTTTTTTTTTCGGGTCGAAATTTTGAATTTCGATATCTCAGCTCTGGAAGGGTCTAGAGCCTACATTTTTGCACTCAGGTCAAAGTCTCACAGCCCTCTATCATAATCCAGAGTTTTGAGAAGATTGGAGAAACTTAATTTTTCGCCCAAAAATGAAAAAAACGAAAGGGGTAACACTGTCGTTTTTTTTTCGGGTCGAAATTTTGAATTTCGATATCTCAGCTCTGGAAGGGTCTAGAGCCTCCATTTTTGCACTCAGGTCAAAGTCTCACAGCCCTCTATCATAATCCAGAGTTTTGAGAAGATTGGAGAAACTTAATTTTTCGCCCAAAAATGAAAAAAAACGAAAGGGGTAACACTGTCGTTTTTTTTTTCGGGTCGAAATTTTGAATTTCGATATCTCAGCTCTGGAAGGGTCTAGATCATCCATTTTTGCACTCAGGTCAAAGTCTCACAGCCCTCTATCATAATCCAGAGTTTTGAGAAGATTGGAGAAACTTAATTTTTCGCCCAAAAATGAAAAAAAACGAAAGGGGTAACACTGTCGTTTTTTTTTCGGGTCGAAATTTTGAATTTCGATATCTCAGCTCTGGAAGGGTCTAGAGCCTCCATTTTTGCACTCAGGTCAAAGTCTCACAGCCCTCTATCATAATCCAGAGTTTTGAGAAGATTGGAGAAACTTAATTTTTCGCCCAAAAATGAAAAAAAACGAAAGGGGTAACACTGTCGTTTTTTTTTTCGGGTCGAAATTTTGAATTTCGATATCTCAGCTCTGGAAGGGTCTAGATCATCCATTTTTGCACTCAGGTCAAAGTCTCACGGCCCTCTATCATAATCCAGAGTTTTGAGAAGATTGGAGAAACTTAATTTTTCGCCCAAAAATGAAAAAAAACGAAAGGGGTAACACTGTCGTTTTTTTTTCGGGTCGAAATTTTGAATTTCGATATCTCAGCTCTGGAAGGGTCTAGATCATCCATTTTTGCACTCAGGTCAAAGTCTCACAGCCCTCTATCATAATCCAGAGTTTTGAGAAGATTGGAGAAACTTAATTTTTCGCCCAAAAATGAAAAAAAACGAAAGGGGTAACACTGTCGTTTTTTTTTCGGGTCGAAATTTTGAATTTCGATATCTCAGCTCTGGAAGGGTCTAGATCATCCATTTTTGCACTCAGGTCAAAGTCTCACGGCCCTCTATCATAATCCAGAGTTTTGAGAAGATTGGAGAAACTTAATTTTTCGCCCAAAAATGAAAAAAAACGAAAGGGTTAACACTGTCGGGTTTTTTTTCGGGTCGAAATTTTGAATTTCGATATCTCAGCTCTGGAAGGGTCTAGATCATCCATTTTTGCACTCAGGTCAAAGTCTCACAGCCCTCTATCATAATCCAGAGTTTTGAGAAGATTGGAGAAACTTAATTTTTCGCCCAAAAATGAAAAAAAACGAAAGGGGTAACACTGTCGTTTTTTTTTCGGGTCGAAATTTTGAATTTTGATATCTCAGCTCTGGAAGGGTCTAGATCATCCATTTTTGCACTCAGGTCAAAGTCTCACGGCCCTCTATCATAATCCAGAGTTTTGAGAAGATTGGAGAAACTTAATTTTTCGCCCAAAAATGAAAAAAAACGAAAGGGGTAACACTGTCGTTTTTTTTTCGGGTCGAAATTTTGAATTTCGATATCTCAGCTCTGGAAGGGTCTAGATCATCCATTTTTGCACTCAGGTCAAAGTCTCACAGCCCTCTATCATAATCCAGAGTTTTGAGAAGATTGGAGAAACTTAATTTTTCGCCCAAAAATGAAAAAAAAACGAAAGGGGTAACACTGTCGTTTTTTTTTCGGGTCGAAATTTTGAATTTCGATATCTCAGCTCTGGAAGGGTCTAGAGCCTCCATTTTTGCACTCAGGTCAAAGTCTCACAGCCCTCTATCATAATCCAGAGTTTTGAGAAGATTGGAGAAACTTAATTTTTCGCCCAAAAATGAAAAAAAACGAAAGGGTTAACACTGTCGGGTTTTTTTTCGGGTCGAAATTTTGAATTTCGATATCTCAGCTCTGGAAGGGTCTAGATCATCCATTTTTGCACTCAGGTCAAAGTCTCACAGCCCTCTATCATAATCCAGAGTTTTGAGAAGATTGGAGAAACTTAATTTTTCGCCCAAAAATGAAAAAAAACGAAAGGGGTAACACTGTCGTTTTTTTTTCGGGTCGAAATTTTGAATTTCGATATCTCAGCTCTGGAAGGGTCTAGATCATCCATTTTTGCACTCAGGTCAAAGTCTCACGGCCCTCTATCATAATCCAGAGTTTTGAGAAGATTGGAGAAACTTAATTTTTCGCCCAAAAATGAAAAAAAACGAAAGGGGTAACACTGTCGTTTTTTTTCGGGTCGAAATTTTGAATTTCGATATCTCAGCTCTGGAAGGGTCTAGATCATCCATTTTTGCACTCAGGTCAAAGTCTCACAGCCCTCTATCATAATCCAGAGTTTTGAGAAGATTGGAGAAACTTAATTTTTCGCCCAAAAATGAAAAAAAAAAAAAGGGGTAAGTAACACTGTCGTTTTTTTTTCGGGTCGAAATTTTGAATTTCGATATCTCAGCTCTGGAAGGGTCTAGATCATCCATTTTTGCACTCAGGTCAAAGTCTCACAGCCCTCTATCATAATCCAGAGTTTTGAGAAGATTGGAGAAACTTAATTTTTCGCCCAAAAATGAAAAAAAACGAAAGGGGTAACACTGTCGTTTTTTTTTCGGGTCGAAATTTTGAATTTCGATATCTCAGCTCTGGAAGGGTCTAGATCATCCATTTTTGCACTCAGGTCAAAGTCTCACAGCCCTCTATCATAATCCAGAGTTTTGAGAATATTGGAGAAACTTAATTTTTCGCCCAAAAATGAAAAAAAACGAAAGGGGTAACACTGTCGTTTTTTTTTCGGGTCGAAATTTTGAATTTCGATATCTCAGCTCTGGAAGGGTCTAGATCATCCATTTTTGCACTCAGGTCAAAGTCTCACAGCCCTCTATCATAATCCAGAGTTTTGAGAAGATTGGAGAAACTTAATTTTTCGCCCAAAAATGAAAAAAAACGAAAGGGGTAACACTGTCGTTTTTTTTTCGGGTCGAAATTTTGAATTTCGATATCTCAGCTCTGGAAGGGTCTAGAGCCTCCATTTTTGCACTCAGGTCAAAGTCTCACAGCCCTCTATCATAATCCAGAGTTTTGAGAAGATTGGAGAAACTTAATTTTTCGCCCAAAAATGAAAAAAAACGAAAGGGGTAACACTGTCGTTTTTTTTTCGGGTCGAAATTTTGAATTTCGATATCTCAGCTCTGGAAGGGTCTAGAGCCTCCATTTTTGCACTCAGGTCAAAGTCTCACAGCCCTCTATCATAATCCAGAGTTTTGAGAAGATTGGAGAAACTTAATTTTTCGCCCAAAAATGAAAAAAAACGAAAGGGGTAACACTGTCGTTTTTTTTCGGGTCGAAATTTTGAATTTCGATATCTCAGCTCTGGAAGGGTCTAGATCATCCATTTTTGCACTCAGGTCAAAGTCTCACGGCCCTCTATCATAATCCAGAGTTTTGAGAAGATTGGAGAAACTTAATTTTTCGCCCAAAAATGAAAAAAAACGAAAGGGGTAACACTGTCGTTTTTTTTCGGGTCGAAATTTTGAATTTCGATATCTCAGCTCTGGAAGGGTCTAGAGCCTCCATTTTTGCACTCAGGTCAAAGTCTCACAGCCCTCTATCATAATCCAGAGTTTTGAGAAGATTGGAGAAACTTAATTTTTCGCCCAAAAATGAAAAAAAAACGAAAGGGGTAACACTGTCGTTTTTTTTTCGGGTCGAAATTTTGAATTTCGATATCTCAGCTCTGGAAGGGTCTAGATCATCCATTTTTGCACTCAGGTCAAAGTCTCACGGCCCTCTATCATAATCCAGAGTTTTGAGAAGATTGGAGAAACTTAATTTTTCGCCCAAAAATGAAAAAAAACGAAAGGGGTAACACTGTCGTTTTTTTTTTCGGGTCGAAATTTTGAATTTCGATATCTCAGCTCTGGAAGGGTCTAGATCATCCATTTTTGCACTCAGGTCAAAGTCTCACGGCCCTCTATCATAATCCAGAGTTTTGAGAAGATTGGAGAAACTTAATTTTTCGCCCAAAAATGAAAAAAAAACGAAAGGGGTAACACTGTCGTTTTTTTTTCGGGTCGAAATTTTGAATTTCGATATCTCAGCTCTGGAAGGGTCTAGATCATCCATTTTTGCACTCAGGTCAAAGTCTCACAGCCCTCTATCATAATCCAGAGTTTTGAGAAGATTGGAGAAACTTAATTTTTCGCCCAAAAATGAAAAAAAACGAAAGGGGTAACACTGTCGTTTTTTTTTCGGGTCGAAATTTTGAATTTCGATATCTCAGCTCTGGAAGGGTCTAGATCATCCATTTTTGCACTCAGGTCAAAGTCTCACGGCCCTCTATCATAATCCAGAGTTTTGAGAAGATTGGAGAAACTTAATTTTTCGCCCAAAAATGAAAAAAAACGAAAGGGGTAACACTGTCGTTTTTTTTTTCGGGTCGAAATTTTGAATTTCGATATCTCAGCTCTGGAAGGGTCTAGATCATCCATTTTTGCACTCAGGTCAAAGTCTCACAGCCCTCTATCATAATCCAGAGTTTTGAGAAGATTGGAGAAACTTAATTTTTCGCCCAAAAATGAAAAAAAACGAAAGGGGTAACACTGTCGTTTTTTTTTCGGGTCGAAATTTTGAATTTCGATATCTCAGCTCTGGAAGGGTCTAGATCATCCATTTTTGCACTCAGGTCAAAGTCTCACAGCCCTCTATCATAATCCAGAGTTTTGAGAAGATTGGAGAAACTTAATTTTTCGCCCAAAAATGAAAAAAAAAGAAAGGGGTAACACTGTCGTTTTTTTTTCGGGTCGAAATTTTGAATTTCGATATCTCAGCTCTGGAAGGGTCTAGAGCCTCCATTTTTGCACTCAGGTCAAAGTCTCACGGCCCTCTATCATAATCCAGAGTTTTGAGAAGATTGGAGAAACTTAATTTTTCGCCCAAAAATGAAAAAAAACGAAAGGGGTAACACTGTCGTTTTTTTTTTCGGGTCGAAATTTTGAATTTCGATATCTCAGCTCTGGAAGGGTCTAGATCATCCATTTTTGCACTCAGGTCAAAGTCTCACAGCCCTCTATCATAATCCAGAGTTTTGAGAAGATTGGAGAAACTTAATTTTTCGCCCAAAAATGAAAAAAAACGAAAGGGGTAACACTGTCGTTTTTTTTTTCGGGTCGAAATTTTGAATTTCGATATATCAGCTCTGGAAGGGTCTAGAGCCTCAATTTTTGCACTCAGGTCAAAGTCTCACGGCCCTCTATCATAATCCAGAGTTTTGAGAAGATTGGAGAAACTTAATTTTTCGCCCAAAAATGAAAAAAAACGAAAGGGGTAACACTGTCGTTTTTTTTTCCGGTCGAAATTTTGAATTTCGATATCTCAGCTCTGGAAGGGTCTAGATCATCCATTTTTGCACTCAGGTCAAAGTCTCACAGCCCTCTATCATAATCCAGAGTTTTGAGAAGATTGGAGAAACTTAATTTTTCGCCCAAAAATGAAAAAAAACGAAAGGGGTAACACTGTCGTTTTTTTTTCGGGTCGAAATTTTGAATTTCGATATCTCAGCTCTGGAAGGGTCTAGAGCCTCCATTTTTGCACTCAGGTCAAATTCTCACGGCCCTCTATCATAATCCAGAGTTTTGAGAAGATTGGAGAAACTTAATTTTTCGCCCAAAAATGAAAAAAAACGAAAGGGGTAACACTGTCGTTTTTTTTTCGGGTCGAAATTTTGAATTTCGATATCTCAGCTCTGGAAGGGTCTAGAGCCTCCATTTTTGCACTCAGGTCAAAGTCTCACAGCCCTCTATCATAATCCAGAGTTTTGAGAAGATTGGAGAAACTTAATTTTTCGCCCAAAAATGAAAAAAAAAAACGAAAGGGGTAACACTGTCGTTTTTTTTTTTTCGGGTCGAAATTTTTAATTTCGATATCTCAGCTCTGGAAGGGTCTAGATCATCCATTTTTGCACTCAGGTCAAAGTCTCACAGCCCTCTATCATAATCCAGAGTTTTGAGAAGATTGGAGAAACTTAATTTTTCGCCCAAAAATGAAAAAAAACGAAAGGGGTAACACTGTGGTTTTTTTTTCGGGTCGAAATTTTGAATTTCGATATCTCAGCTCTGGAAGGGTCTAGATCATCCATTTTTGCACTCAGGTCAAAGTCTCACAGCCCTCTATCATAATCCAGAGTTTTGAGAAGATTGGAGAAACTTAATTTTTCGCCCAAAAATGAAAAAAAAACGAAAGGGGTAACACTGTCGTTTTTTTTTCGGGTCGAAATTTTGAATTTCGATATCTCAGCTCTGGAAGGGTCTAGAGCCTCCATTTTTGCACTCAGGTCAAAGTCTCACAGCCCTCTATCATAATCCAGAGTTTTGAGAAGATTGGAGAAACTTAATTTTTCGCCCAAAAATAAAAAAAAACGAAAGGGGTAACACTGTCGTTTTTTTTTCGGGTCGAAATTTTGAATTTCGATATCTCAGCTCTGGAAGGGTCTAGATCATCCATTTTTGCACTCAGGTCAAAGTCTCACGGCCCTCTATCATAATCCAGAGTTTTGAGAAGATTGGAGAAACTTAATTTTTCGCCCAAAAATGAAAAAAAACGAAAGGGGTAACACTGTCGTTTTTTTTTCGGGTCGAAATTTTGAATTTCGATATCTCAGCTCTGGAAGGGTCTAGAGCCTACATTTTTGCACTCAGGTCAAAGTCTCACGGCCCTCTATCATAATCCAGAGTTTTGAGAAGATTGGAGAAACTTAATTTTTCGCCCAAAAATGAAAAAAAACGAAAGGGGTAACACTGTCGTTTTTTTTTCGGGTCGAAATTTTGAATTTCGATATCTCAGCTCTGGAAGGGTCTAGAGCCTACATTTTTGCACTCAGGTCAAAGTCTCACGGCCCTCTATCATAATCCAGAGTTTTGAGAAGATTGGAGAAACTTAATTTTTCGCCCAAAAATGAAAAAAAACGAAAGGGGTAACACTGTCGTTTTTTTTTCGGGTCGAAATTTTGAATTTCGATATCTCAGCTCTGGAAGGGTCTAGAGCCTACATTTTTGCACTCAGGTCAAAGTCTCACAGCCCTCTATCATAATCCAGAGTTTTGAGAAGATTGGAGAAACTTAATTTTTCGCCCAAAAATGAAAAAAAACGAAAGGGGTAACACTGTCGTTTTTTTTTTCGGGTCGAAATTTTGAATTTCGATATCTCAGCTCTGGAAGGGTCTAGAGCCTACATTTTTGCACTCAGGTCAAAGTCTCACAGCCCTCTATCATAATCCAGAGTTTTGAGAAGATTGGAGAAACTTAATTTTTCGCCCAAAAATGAAAAAAAACGAAAGGGGTAACACTGTCGTTTTTTTTTCGGGTCGAAATTTTGAATTTCGATATCTCAGCTCTGGAAGGGTCTAGAGCCTACATTTTTGCACTCAGGTCAAAGTCTCACAGCCCTCTATCATAATCCAGAGTTTTGAGAAGATTGGAGAAACTTAATTTTTCGCCCAAAAATGAAAAAAAACGAAAGGGGTAACACTGTCGTTTTTTTTTCGGGTCGAAATTTTGAATTTCGATATCTCAGCTCTGTAAGGGTCTAGAGCCTCCATTTTTGCACTCAGGTCAAAGTCTCACGGCCCTCTATCATAATCCAGAGTTTTGAGAAGATTGGAGAAACTTAATTTTTCGCCCAAAAATGAAAAAAAACGAAAGGGGTAACACTGTCGTTTTTTTTTTCGGGTCGAAATTTTGAATTTCGATATCTCAGCTCTGGAAGGGTCTAGATCATCCATTTTTGCACTCAGGTCAAAGTCTCACGGCCCTCTATCATAATCCAGAGTTTTGAGAAGATTGGAGAAACTTAATTTTTCGCCCAAAAATGAAAAAAAACGAAAGGGGTAACACTGTTGTTTTTTTTTTCGGTTCGAAATTTTGAATTTCGATATCTCAGCTCTGGAAGGGTCTAGATCATCCATTTTTGCACTCAGGTCAAAGTCTCACAGCCCTCTATCATAATCCAGAGTTTTGAGAAGATTGGAGAAACTTAATTTTTCGCCCAAAAATGAAAAAAAACGAAAGGGGTAACACTGTCGTTTTTTTTTCGGGTCGAAATTTTGAATTTCGATATCTCAGCTCTGGAAGGGTCTAGATCATCCATTTTTGCACTCAGGTCAAAGTCTCACGGCCCTCTATCATAATCCAGAGTTTTGAGAAGATTGGAGAAACTTAATTTTTCGCCCAAAAATGAAAAAAAAACGAAAGGGGTAACACTGTCGTTTTTTTTTCGGGTCGAAATTTTGAATTTCGATATCTCAGCTCTGGAAGTGTCTAGAGCCTACATTTTTGCACTCAGGTCAAAGTCTCACAGCCCTCTATCATAATCCAGAGTTTTGAGAAGATTGGAGAAACTTAATTTTTCGCCCAAAAATGAAAAAAAACGAAAGGGGTAACACTGTCGTTTTTTTTTCGGGTCGAAATTTTGAATTTCGATATCTCAGCTCTGGAAGGGTCTAGATCATCCATTTTTGCACTCAGGTCAAAGTCTCACAGCCCTCTATCATAATCCAGAGTTTTGAGAATATTGGAGAAACTTAATTTTTCGCCCAAAAATGAAAAAAAACGAAAGGGGTAACACTGTCGTTTTTTTTTCGGGTCGAAATTTTGAATTTCGATATCTCAGCTCTGGAAGGGTCTAGATCATCCATTTTTGCACTCAGGTCAAAGTCTCACAGCCCTCTATCATAATCCAGAGTTTTGAGAAGATTGGAGAAACTTAATTTTTCGCCCAAAAATGAAAAAAAAAACGAAAGGGGTAACACTGTCGTTTTTTTTTCGGGTCGAAATTTTGAATTTCGATATCTCAGCTCTGGAAGGGTCTAGATCATCCATTTTTGCACTCAGGTCAAAGTCTCACAGCCCTCTATCATAATCCAGAGTTTTGAGAAGATTGGAGAAACTTAATTTTTCGCCAAAAAATGAAAAAAAAAACGAAAGGGGTAACACTGTCGTTTTTTTTTCGGGTCGAAATTTTGAATTTCGATATCTCAGCTCTGGAAGGGTCTAGATCATCCATTTTTGCACTCAGGTCAAAGTCTCACAGCCCTCTATCATAATCCAGAGTTTTGAGAAGATTGGAGAAACTTAATTTTTCGCCCAAAAATGAAAAAAAAACGAAAGGGGTAACACTGTCGTTTTTTTTTCGGGTCGAAATTTTGAATTTCGATATCTCAGCTCTGGAAGGGTCTAGAGCCTACATTTTTGCACTCAGGTCAAAGTCTCACAGCCCTCTATCATAATCCAGAGTTTTGAGAAGATTGGAGAAACTTAATTTTTCGCCCAAAAATGAAAAAAACGAAAGGGGTAACACTGTCGTTTTTTTTTCGGGTCGAAATTTTGAATTTCGATATCTCAGCTCTGGAAGGGTCTAGAGCCTCCATTTTTGCACTCAGGTCAAAGTCTCACAGCCCTCTATCATAATCCAGAGTTTTGAGAAGATTGGAGAAACTTAATTTTTCGCCCAAAAATGAAAAAAAACGAAAGGGGTAACACTGTCGTTTTTTTTTTCGGGTCGAAATTTTGAATTTCGATATCTCAGCTCTGGAAGGGTCTAGATCATCCATTTTTGCACTCAGGTCAAAGTCTCACAGCCCTCTATCATAATCCAGAGTTTTGAGAAGATTGGAGAAACTTAATTTTTCGCCCAAAAATGAAAAAAAACGAAAGGGGTAACACTGTCGTTTTTTTTTCGGGTCGAAATTTTGAATTTCGATATCTCAGCTCTGGAAGGGTCTAGAGCCTCCATTTTTGCACTCAGGTCAAAGTCTCACAGCCCTCTATCATAATCCAGAGTTTTGAGAAGATTGGAGAAACTTAATTTTTCGCCCAAAAATGAAAAAAAACGAAAGGGGTAACACTGTCGTTTTTTTTTCGGGTCGAAATTTTGAATTTCGATATCTCAGCTCTGGAAGGGTCTAGATCATCCATTTTTGCACTCAGGTCAAAGTCTCACGGCCCTCTATCATAATCCAGAGTTTTGAGAAGATTGGAGAAACTTAATTTTTCGCCCAAAAATGAAAAAAAACGAAAGGGGTAACACTGTCGTTTTTTTTTCGGGTCGAAATTTTGAATTTCGATATCTCAGCTCTGGAAGGGTCTAGATCATCCATTTTTGCACTCAGGTCAAAGTCTCACAGCCCTCTATCATAATCCAGAGTTTTGAGAAGATTGGAGAAACTTAATTTTTCGCCCAAAAATGAAAAAAAACGAAAGGGGTAACACTGTCGTTTTTTTTTCGGGTCGAAATTTTGAATTTCGATATCTCAGCTCTGGAAGGGTCTAGATCATCCATTTTTGCACTCAGGTCAAAGTCTCACGGCCCTCTATCATAATCCAGAGTTTTGAGAAGATTGGAGAAACTTAATTTTTCGCCCAAAAATGAAAAAAAACGAAAGGGTTAACACTGTCGGGTTTTTTTTCGGGTCGAAATTTTGAATTTCGATATCTCAGCTCTGGAAGGGTCTAGATCATCCATTTTTGCACTCAGGTCAAAGTCTCACAGCCCTCTATCATAATCCAGAGTTTTGAGAAGATTGGAGAAACTTAATTTTTCGCCCAAAAATGAAAAAAAACGAAAGGGGTAACACTGTCGTTTTTTTTTCGGGTCGAAATTTTGAATTTTGATATCTCAGCTCTGGAAGGGTCTAGATCATCCATTTTTGCACTCAGGTCAAAGTCTCACGGCCCTCTATCATAATCCAGAGTTTTGAGAAGATTGGAGAAACTTAATTTTTCGCCCAAAAATGAAAAAAAACGAAAGGGGTAACACTGTCGTTTTTTTTTCGGGTCGAAATTTTGAATTTCGATATCTCAGCTCTGGAAGGGTCTAGATCATCCATTTTTGCACTCAGGTCAAAGTCTCACAGCCCTCTATCATAATCCAGAGTTTTGAGAAGATTGGAGAAACTTAATTTTTCGCCCAAAAATGAAAAAAAAACGAAAGGGGTAACACTGTCGTTTTTTTTTCGGGTCGAAATTTTGAATTTCGATATCTCAGCTCTGGAAGGGTCTAGAGCCTCCATTTTTGCACTCAGGTCAAAGTCTCACAGCCCTCTATCATAATCCAGAGTTTTGAGAAGATTGGAGAAACTTAATTTTTCGCCCAAAAATGAAAAAAAACGAAAGGGTTAACACTGTCGGGTTTTTTTTCGGGTCGAAATTTTGAATTTCGATATCTCAGCTCTGGAAGGGTCTAGATCATCCATTTTTGCACTCAGGTCAAAGTCTCACAGCCCTCTATCATAATCCAGAGTTTTGAGAAGATTGGAGAAACTTAATTTTTCGCCCAAAAATGAAAAAAAACGAAAGGGGTAACACTGTCGTTTTTTTTTCGGGTCGAAATTTTGAATTTCGATATCTCAGCTCTGGAAGGGTCTAGATCATCCATTTTTGCACTCAGGTCAAAGTCTCACGGCCCTCTATCATAATCCAGAGTTTTGAGAAGATTGGAGAAACTTAATTTTTCGCCCAAAAATGAAAAAAAACGAAAGGGGTAACACTGTCGTTTTTTTTCGGGTCGAAATTTTGAATTTCGATATCTCAGCTCTGGAAGGGTCTAGATCATCCATTTTTGCACTCAGGTCAAAGTCTCACAGCCCTCTATCATAATCCAGAGTTTTGAGAAGATTGGAGAAACTTAATTTTTCGCCCAAAAATGAAAAAAAAAAAAAGGGGTAAGTAACACTGTCGTTTTTTTTTCGGGTCGAAATTTTGAATTTCGATATCTCAGCTCTGGAAGGGTCTAGATCATCCATTTTTGCACTCAGGTCAAAGTCTCACAGCCCTCTATCATAATCCAGAGTTTTGAGAAGATTGGAGAAACTTAATTTTTCGCCCAAAAATGAAAAAAAACGAAAGGGGTAACACTGTCGTTTTTTTTTCGGGTCGAAATTTTGAATTTCGATATCTCAGCTCTGGAAGGGTCTAGATCATCCATTTTTGCACTCAGGTCAAAGTCTCACAGCCCTCTATCATAATCCAGAGTTTTGAGAATATTGGAGAAACTTAATTTTTCGCCCAAAAATGAAAAAAAACGAAAGGGGTAACACTGTCGTTTTTTTTTCGGGTCGAAATTTTGAATTTCGATATCTCAGCTCTGGAAGGGTCTAGATCATCCATTTTTGCACTCAGGTCAAAGTCTCACAGCCCTCTATCATAATCCAGAGTTTTGAGAAGATTGGAGAAACTTAATTTTTCGCCCAAAAATGAAAAAAAACGAAAGGGGTAACACTGTCGTTTTTTTTTCGGGTCGAAATTTTGAATTTCGATATCTCAGCTCTGGAAGGGTCTAGAGCCTCCATTTTTGCACTCAGGTCAAAGTCTCACAGCCCTCTATCATAATCCAGAGTTTTGAGAAGATTGGAGAAACTTAATTTTTCGCCCAAAAATGAAAAAAAACGAAAGGGGTAACACTGTCGTTTTTTTTTCGGGTCGAAATTTTGAATTTCGATATCTCAGCTCTGGAAGGGTCTAGAGCCTCCATTTTTGCACTCAGGTCAAAGTCTCACAGCCCTCTATCATAATCCAGAGTTTTGAGAAGATTGGAGAAACTTAATTTTTCGCCCAAAAATGAAAAAAAACGAAAGGGGTAACACTGTCGTTTTTTTTCGGGTCGAAATTTTGAATTTCGATATCTCAGCTCTGGAAGGGTCTAGATCATCCATTTTTGCACTCAGGTCAAAGTCTCACGGCCCTCTATCATAATCCAGAGTTTTGAGAAGATTGGAGAAACTTAATTTTTCGCCCAAAAATGAAAAAAAACGAAAGGGGTAACACTGTCGTTTTTTTTCGGGTCGAAATTTTGAATTTCGATATCTCAGCTCTGGAAGGGTCTAGAGCCTCCATTTTTGCACTCAGGTCAAAGTCTCACAGCCCTCTATCATAATCCAGAGTTTTGAGAAGATTGGAGAAACTTAATTTTTCGCCCAAAAATGAAAAAAAAACGAAAGGGGTAACACTGTCGTTTTTTTTTCGGGTCGAAATTTTGAATTTCGATATCTCAGCTCTGGAAGGGTCTAGATCATCCATTTTTGCACTCAGGTCAAAGTCTCACGGCCCTCTATCATAATCCAGAGTTTTGAGAAGATTGGAGAAACTTAATTTTTCGCCCAAAAATGAAAAAAAACGAAAGGGGTAACACTGTCGTTTTTTTTTTCGGGTCGAAATTTTGAATTTCGATATCTCAGCTCTGGAAGGGTCTAGATCATCCATTTTTGCACTCAGGTCAAAGTCTCACGGCCCTCTATCATAATCCAGAGTTTTGAGAAGATTGGAGAAACTTAATTTTTCGCCCAAAAATGAAAAAAAAACGAAAGGGGTAACACTGTCGTTTTTTTTTCGGGTCGAAATTTTGAATTTCGATATCTCAGCTCTGGAAGGGTCTAGATCATCCATTTTTGCACTCAGGTCAAAGTCTCACAGCCCTCTATCATAATCCAGAGTTTTGAGAAGATTGGAGAAACTTAATTTTTCGCCCAAAAATGAAAAAAAACGAAAGGGGTAACACTGTCGTTTTTTTTTCGGGTCGAAATTTTGAATTTCGATATCTCAGCTCTGGAAGGGTCTAGATCATCCATTTTTGCACTCAGGTCAAAGTCTCACGGCCCTCTATCATAATCCAGAGTTTTGAGAAGATTGGAGAAACTTAATTTTTCGCCCAAAAATGAAAAAAAACGAAAGGGGTAACACTGTCGTTTTTTTTTTCGGGTCGAAATTTTGAATTTCGATATCTCAGCTCTGGAAGGGTCTAGATCATCCATTTTTGCACTCAGGTCAAAGTCTCACAGCCCTCTATCATAATCCAGAGTTTTGAGAAGATTGGAGAAACTTAATTTTTCGCCCAAAAATGAAAAAAAACGAAAGGGGTAACACTGTCGTTTTTTTTTCGGGTCGAAATTTTGAATTTCGATATCTCAGCTCTGGAAGGGTCTAGATCATCCATTTTTGCACTCAGGTCAAAGTCTCACAGCCCTCTATCATAATCCAGAGTTTTGAGAAGATTGGAGAAACTTAATTTTTCGCCCAAAAATGAAAAAAAAAGAAAGGGGTAACACTGTCGTTTTTTTTTCGGGTCGAAATTTTGAATTTCGATATCTCAGCTCTGGAAGGGTCTAGAGCCTCCATTTTTGCACTCAGGTCAAAGTCTCACGGCCCTCTATCATAATCCAGAGTTTTGAGAAGATTGGAGAAACTTAATTTTTCGCCCAAAAATGAAAAAAAACGAAAGGGGTAACACTGTCGTTTTTTTTTTCGGGTCGAAATTTTGAATTTCGATATCTCAGCTCTGGAAGGGTCTAGATCATCCATTTTTGCACTCAGGTCAAAGTCTCACAGCCCTCTATCATAATCCAGAGTTTTGAGAAGATTGGAGAAACTTAATTTTTCGCCCAAAAATGAAAAAAAACGAAAGGGGTAACACTGTCGTTTTTTTTTCGGGTCGAAATTTTGAATTTCGATATATCAGCTCTGGAAGGGTCTAGAGCCTCAATTTTTGCACTCAGGTCAAAGTCTCACGGCCCTCTATCATAATCCAGAGTTTTGAGAAGATTGGAGAAACTTAATTTTTCGCCCAAAAATGAAAAAAAACGAAAGGGGTAACACTGTCGTTTTTTTTTCCGGTCGAAATTTTGAATTTCGATATCTCAGCTCTGGAAGGGTCTAGATCATCCATTTTTGCACTCAGGTCAAAGTCTCACAGCCCTCTATCATAATCCAGAGTTTTGAGAAGATTGGAGAAACTTAATTTTTCGCCCAAAAATGAAAAAAAACGAAAGGGGTAACACTGTCGTTTTTTTTTCGGGTCGAAATTTTGAATTTCGATATCTCAGCTCTGGAAGGGTCTAGAGCCTCCATTTTTGCACTCAGGTCAAATTCTCACGGCCCTCTATCATAATCCAGAGTTTTGAGAAGATTGGAGAAACTTAATTTTTCGCCCAAAAATGAAAAAAAACGAAAGGGGTAACACTGTCGTTTTTTTTTCGGGTCGAAATTTTGAATTTCGATATCTCAGCTCTGGAAGGGTCTAGAGCCTCCATTTTTGCACTCAGGTCAAAGTCTCACAGCCCTCTATCATAATCCAGAGTTTTGAGAAGATTGGAGAAACTTAATTTTTCGCCCAAAAATGAAAAAAAAAAACGAAAGGGGTAACACTGTCGTTTTTTTTTTTTCGGGTCGAAATTTTTAATTTCGATATCTCAGCTCTGGAAGGGTCTAGATCATCCATTTTTGCACTCAGGTCAAAGTCTCACAGCCCTCTATCATAATCCAGAGTTTTGAGAAGATTGGAGAAACTTAATTTTTCGCCCAAAAATGAAAAAAAACGAAAGGGGTAACACTGTGGTTTTTTTTTCGGGTCGAAATTTTGAATTTCGATATCTCAGCTCTGGAAGGGTCTAGATCATCCATTTTTGCACTCAGGTCAAAGTCTCACAGCCCTCTATCATAATCCAGAGTTTTGAGAAGATTGGAGAAACTTAATTTTTCGCCCAAAAATGAAAAAAAAACGAAAGGGGTAACACTGTCGTTTTTTTTTCGGGTCGAAATTTTGAATTTCGATATCTCAGCTCTGGAAGGGTCTAGAGCCTCCATTTTTGCACTCAGGTCAAAGTCTCACAGCCCTCTATCATAATCCAGAGTTTTGAGAAGATTGGAGAAACTTAATTTTTCGCCCAAAAATAAAAAAAAACGAAAGGGGTAACACTGTCGTTTTTTTTTCGGGTCGAAATTTTTAATTTCGATATCTCAGCTCTGGAAGGGTCTAGAGCCTCCATTTTTGCACTCAGGTCAAAGTCTCACAGCCCTCTATCATAATCCAGAGTTTTGAGAAGATTGGAGAAACTTAATTTTTCGCCCAAAAATGAAAAAAAACGAAAGGGGTAACACTGTCGTTTTTTTTTTTCGGGTCGAAATTTTGAATTTCGATATCTCAGCTCTGGAAGGGTCTAGAGCCTCCATTTTTGCACTCAGGTCAAAGTCTCACAGCCCTCTATCATAATCCAGAGTTTTGAGAAGATTGGAGAAACTTAATTTTTCGCCCAAAGATGAAAAAAAACGAAAGGGGTAACACTGTCGTTTTTTTTTTCGGGTCGAAATTTTGAATTTCGATATCTCAGCTCTGGAAGGGTCTAGAGCCTCCATTTTTGCACTCAGGTCAAAGTCTCACAGCCCTCTATCATAATCCAGAGTTTTGAGAAGATTGGAGAAACTTAATTTTTCGCCCAAAAATGAAAAAAAACGAAAGGGGTAACACTGTCGTTTTTTTTTCGGGTCAAAATTTTGAATTTCGATATCTCAGCTCTGGAAGGGTCTAGAGCCTCCATTTTTGCACTCAGGTCAAAGTCTCACAGCCCTCTATCATAATCCAGAGTTTTGAGAAGATTGGAGAAACTTAATTTTTCGCCCAAAAATGAAAAAAAACGAAAGGGGTAACACTGTCGTTTTTTTTTCGGGTCGAAATTTTGAATTTCGATATCTCAGCTCTGGAAGGGTCTAGATCATCCATTTTTGCACTCAGGTCAAAGTCTCACAGCCCTCTATCATAATCCAGAGTTTTGAGAAGATTGGAGAAACTTAATTTTTCGCCCAAAAATGAAAAAAAAACGAAAGGGGTAACACTGTCGTTTTTTTTTCGGGTCGAAATTTTGAATTTCGATATCTCAGCTCTGGAAGGGTCTAGATCATCCATTTTTGCACTCAGGTCAAAGTCTCACGGCCCTCTATCATAATCCAGAGTTTTGAGAAGATTGGAGAAACTTAATTTTTCGCCCAAAAATGAAAAAAAACGAAAGGGGTAACACTGTCGTTTTTTTTTCGGGTCGAAATTTTGAATTTCGATATCTCAGCTCTGGAAGGGTCTAGAGCCTCCATTTTTGCACTCAGGTCAAAGTCTCACGGCCCTCTATCATAATCCAGAGTTTTGAGAAGATTGGAGAAACTTAATTTTTCGCCCAAAAATGAAAAAAAACGAAAGGGGTAACACTGTCGTTTTTTTTTTCGGGTCGAAATTTTTAATTTCGATATCTCAGCTCTGGAAGGGTCTAGAGCCTCCATTTTTGCACTCAGGTCAAAGTCTCACAGCCCTCTATCATAATCCAGAGTTTTGAGAAGATTGGAGAAACTTAATTTTTCGCCCAAAAATGAAAAAAAACGAAAGGGGTAACACTGTCGTTTTTTTTCGGGTCGAAATTTTGAATTTCGATATCTCAGCTCTGGAAGGGTCTAGAGCCTCCATTTTTGCACTCAGGTCAAAGTCTCACAGCCCTCTATCATTATCCAGAGTTTTGAGAAGATTGGAGAAACTTAATTTTTCGCCCAAAAATGAAAAAAAACGAAAGGGGTAACACTGTCGTTTTTTTTCGGGTCGAAATTTTGAATTTCGATATCTCAGCTCTGGAAGGGTCTAGAGCCTCCATTTTTGCACTCAGGTCAAAGTCTCACAGCCCTCTATCATAATCCAGAGTTTTGAGAAGATTGGAGAAACTTAATTTTTCGCCCAAAAATGAAAAAAAACGAAAGGGGTAACACTGTCGTTTTTTTTTCGGGTCGAAATTTTGAATTTCGATATCTCAGCTCTGGAAGGGTCTAGAGCCTCCATTTTTGCACTCAGGTCAAAGTCTCACAGCCCTCTATCATAATCCAGAGTTTTGAGAAGATTGGAGAAACTTAATTTTTCGCCCAAAAATGAAAAAAAAAAACGAAAGGGGTAACACTGTCGTTTTTTTTTTTCGGGTCGAAATTTTGAATTTCGATATCTCAGCTCTGGAAGGGTCTAGATCATCCATTTTTGCACTCAGGTCAAAGTCTCACAGCCCTCTATCATAATCCAGAGTTTTGAGAAGATTGGAGAAACTTAATTTTTCGCCCAAAAATGAAAAAAAACGAAAGGGGTAACACTGTCGTTTTTTTTTCAGGTCGAAATTTTGAATTTCGATATCTCAGCTCTGGAAGGGTCTAGATCATCCATTTTTGCACTCAGGTCAAAGTCTCACAGCCCTCTATCATAATCCAGAGTTTTGAGAAGATTGGAGAAACTTAATTTTTCGCCCAAAAATGAAAAAAAACGAAAGGGGTAACACTGTCGTTTTTTTTTCGGGTCGAAATTTTGAATTTCGATATCTCAGCTCTGGAAGGGTATAGAGCCTCCATTTTTGCACTCAGGTCAAAGTCTCACAGCCCTCTATCATAATCCAGAGTTTTGAGAAGATTGGAGAAACTTAATTTTTCGCCCAAAAATAAAAAAAAACGAAAGGGGTAACACTGTCGTTTTTTTTTCGGGTCGAAATTTTTAATTTCGATATCTCAGCTCTGGAAGGGTCTAGAGCCTCCATTTTTGCACTCAGGTCAAAGTCTCACGGCCCTCTATCATAATCCAGAGTTTTGAGAAGATTGGAGAAACTTAATTTTTCGCCCAAAAATGAAAAAAAACGAAAGGGGTAACACTGTCGTTTTTTTTTTTCGGGTCGAAATTTTTAATTTCGATATCTCAGCTCTGGAAGGGTCTAGATCATCCATTTTTGCACTCAGGTCAAAGTCTCACAGCCCTCTATCATAATCCAGAGTTTTGATAATATTGGAGAAACTTAATTTTTCGCCCAAAAATGAAAAAAAACGAAAGGGGTAACACTGTCGGTTTTTTTTCGGGTCGAAATTTTGAATTTCGATATCTCAGCTCTGGAAGGGTCTAGAGCCTCCATTTTTGCACTCAGGTCAAAGTCTCACAGCCCTCTATCATAATCCAGAGTTTTGAGAAGATTGGAGAAACTTAATTTTTCGCCCAAAAATGAAAAAAAAAAAACGAAAGGGGTAACACTGTCGGTTTTTTTTCGGGTCGAAATTTTGAATTTCGATATCTCAGCTCTGGAAGGGTCTAGAGCCTCCATTTTTGCACTCAGGTCAAAGTCTCACAGCCCTCTATCATAATCCAGAGTTTTGAGAAGATTGGAGAAACTTAATTTTTCGCCCAAAAATGAAAAAAAACGAAAGGGGTAACACTGTCGTTTTTTTTTCGGGTCGAAATTTTGAATTTCGATATCTCAGCTCTGGAAGGGTCTAGATCATCCATTTTTGCACTCAGGTCAAAGTCTCACAGCCCTCTATCATAATCCAGAGTTTTGAGAATATTGGAGAAACTTAATTTTTCGCCCAAAAATGAAAAAAAACGAAAGGGGTAACACTGTCGTTTTTTTTTCGGGTCGAAATTTTGAATTTCGATATCTCAGCTCTGGAAGGGTCTAGATCATCCATTTTTGCACTCAGGTCAAAGTCTCACAGCCCTCTATCATAATCCAGAGTTTTGAGAAGATTGGAGAAACTTAATTTTTCGCCCAAAAATGAAAAAAAACGAAAGGGGTAACACTGTCGTTTTTTTTTCGGGTCGAAATTTTGAATTTCGATATCTCAGCTCTGGAAGGGTCTAGATCATCCATTTTTGCACTCAGGTCAAAGTCTCACAGCCCTCTATCATAATCCAGAGTTTTGAGAAGATTGGAGAAACTTAATTTTTCACCCAAAAATGAAAAAAAACGAAAGGGGTAACACTGTCGTTTTTTTTTCGGGTCGAAATTTTGAATTTCGATATCTCAGCTCTGGAAGGGTCTAGAGCCTACATTTTTGCACTCAGGTCAAAGTCTCACAGCCCTCTATCATAATCCAGAGTTTTGAGAAGATTGGAGAAACTTAATTTTTCGCCCAAAAATGAAAAAAAAAACGAAAGGGGTAACACTGTCGTTTTTTTTTCGGGTCGAAATTTTGAATTTCGATATCTCAGCTCTGGAAGGGTCTAGAGCCTCCATTTTTGCACTCAGGTCAAAGTCTCACAGCCCTCTATCATAATCCTGAGTTTTGAGAAGATTGGAGAAACTTAATTTTTCGCCCAAAAATGAAAAAAAACGAAAGGGGTAACACTGTCGTTTTTTTTTTCGGGTCGAAATTTTGAATTTCGATATCTCAGCTCTGGAAGGGTCTAGAGCCTCCATTTTTGCACTCAGGTCAAAGTCTCACAGCCCTCTATCATAATCCAGAGTTTTGAGAAGATTGGAGAAACTTAATTTTTCGCCCAAAAATGAAAAAAAACGAAAGGGGTAACACTGTCGTTTTTTTTTCGGGTCGAAATTTTGAATTTCGATATCTCAACTCTGGAAGGGTCTAGATCATCCATTTTTGCACTCAGGTCAAAGTCTCACAGCCCTCTATCATAATCCAGAGTTTTGAGAAGATTGGAGAAACTTAATTTTTCGCCCAAAAATGAAAAAAAAACGAAAGGGGTAACACTGTCGTTTTTTTTTCGGGTCGAAATTTTGAATTTCGATATCTCAGCTCTGGAAGGGTCTAGATCATCCATTTTTGCACTCAGGTCAAAGTCTCACGGCCCTCTATCATAATCCAGAGTTTTGAGAAGATTGGAGAAACTTAATTTTTCGCCCAAAAATGAAAAAAAACGAAAGGGGTAACACTGTCGTTTTTTTTTCGGGTCGAAATTTTGAATTTCGATATCTCAGCTCTGGAAGGGTCTAGATCATCCATTTTTGCACTCAGGTCAAAGTCTCACGGCCCTCTATCATAATCCAGAGTTTTGAGAAGATTGGAGAAACTTAATTTTTCGCCCAAAAATGAAAAAAAACGAAAGGGGTAACACTGTCGTTTTTTTTTCGGGTCGAAATTTTGAATTTCGATATCTCAGCTCTGGAAGGGTCTAGATCATCCATTTTTGCACTCAGGTCAAAGTCTCACAGCCCTCTATCATAATCCAGAGTTTTGAGAAGATTGGAGAAACTTAATTTTTCGCCCAAAAATGAAAAAAAACGAAAGGGGTAACACTGTCGTTTTTTTTTCGGGTCGAAATTTTGAATTTCGATATCTCAGCTCTGGAAGGGTCTAGATCATCCATTTTTGCACTCAGGTCAAAGTCTCACAGCCCTCTATCATAATCCAGAGTTTTGAGAAGATTGGAGAAACTTAATTTTTCGCCCAAAAATGAAAAAAAACGGGTCGAAATTTTGAATTTCGATATCTCAGCTCTGGAAGGGTCTAGATCATCCATTTTTGCACTCAGGTCAAAGTCTCACAGCCCTCTATCATAATCCAGAGTTTTGAGAAGATTGGAGAAACTTAATTTTTCGCCCAAAAATGAAAAAAAAACGAAAGGGGTAACACTGTCGTTTTTTTTTCGGGTCGAAATTTTGAATTTCGATATCTCAGCTCTGGAAGGGTCTAGATCATCCATTTTTGCACTCAGGTCAAAGTCTCACAGCCCTCTATCATAATCCAGAGTTTTGAGAAGATTGGAGAAACTTAATTTTTCGCCCAAAAATGAAAAAAAAAACGAAAGGGGTAACACTGTCGTTTTTTTTTCGGGTCGAAATTTTGAATTTCGATATCTCAGCTCTGGAAGGGTCTAGATCATCCATTTTTGCACTCAGGTCAAAGTCTCACAGCCCTCTATCATAATCCAGAGTTTTGAGAAGATTGGAGAAACTTAATTTTTCGCCCAAAAATGAAAAAAAACGAAAGGGGTAACACTGTCGTTTTTTTTTCGGGTCGAAATTTTGAATTTCGATATCTCAGCTCTGAAAGGGTCTAGATCATCCATTTTTGCACTCAGGTCAAAGTCTCACAGCCCTCTATCATAATCCAGAGTTTTGAGAATATTGGAGAAACTTAATTTTTCGCCCAAAAATGAAAAAAAACGAAAGGGGTAACACTGTCGGTTTTTTTTCGGGTCGAAATTTTGAATTTCGATATCTCAGCTCTGGAAGGGTCTAGATCATCCATTTTTGCACTCAGGTCAAAGTCTCACAGCCCTCTATCATAATCCAGAGTTTTGAGAAGATTGGAGAAACTTAATTTTTCGCCCAAAAATGAAAAAAAACGAAAGGGGTAACACTGTCGTTTTTTTTTCGGGTCGAAATTTTGAATTTCGATATCTCAGCTCTGGAAGGGTCTAGATCATCCATTTTTGCACTCAGGTCAAAGTCTCACAGCCCTCTATCATAATCCAGAGTTTTGAGAAGATTGGAGAAACTTAATTTTTCGCCCAAAAATGAAAAAAAACGAAAGGGGTAACACTGTCGTTTTTTTTTTCGGGTCGAAATTTTGAATTTCGATATTTCAGCTCTGGAAGGGTCTAGAGCCTACATTTTTGCACTCAGGTCAAAGTCTCACAGCCCTCTATCATAATCCAGAGTTTTGAGAAGATTGGAGAAACTTAATTTTTCGCCCAAAAATGAAAAAAAACGAAAGGGGTAACACTGTCGTTTTTTTTTCGGGTCGAAATTTTGAATTTCGATATCTCAGCTCTGGAAGGGTCTAGAGCCTACATTTTTGCACTCAGGTCAAAGTCTCACAGCCCTCTATCATAATCCAGAGTTTTGAGAAGATTGGAGAAACTTAATTTTTCGCCCAAAAATGAAAAAAAACGAAAGGGGTAACACTGTCGTTTTTTTTTCGGGTCGAAATTTTGAATTTCGATATCTCAGCTCTGGAAGGGTCTAGAGCCTCCATTTTTGCACTCAGGTCAAAGTCTCACAGCCCTCTATCATAATCCAGAGTTTTGAGAAGATTGGAGAAACTTAATTTTTCGCCCAAAAATGAAAAAAAAACGAAAGGGGTAACACTGTCGTTTTTTTTTCGGGTCGAAATTTTGAATTTCGATATCTCAGCTCTGGAAGGGTCTAGATCATCCATTTTTGCACTCAGGTCAAAGTCTCACAGCCCTCTATCATAATCCAGAGTTTTGAGAAGATTGGAGAAACTTAATTTTTCGCCCAAAAATGAAAAAAAACGAAAGGGGTAACACTGTCGTTTTTTTTTCGGGTCGAAATTTTGAATTTCGATATCTCAGCTCTGGAAGGGTCTAGATCATCCATTTTTGCACTCAGGTCAAAGTCTCACGGCCCTCTATCATAATCCAGAGTTTTGAGAAGATTGGAGAAACTTAATTTTTCGCCCAAAAATGAAAAAAAACGAAAGGGGTAACACTGTCGTTTTTTTTTCGGGTCGAAATTTTGAATTTCGATATCTCAGCTCTGGAAGGGTCTAGATCATCCATTTTTGCACTCAGGTCAAAGTCTCACAGCCCTCTATCATAATCCAGAGTTTTGAGAAGATTGGAGAAACTTAATTTTTCGCCCAAAAATGAAAAAAAACGAAAGGGGTAACACTGTCGTTTTTTTTTCGGGTCGAAATTTTGAATTTCGATATCTCAGCTCTGGAAGGGTCTAGATCATCCATTTTTGCACTCAGGTCAAAGTCTCACAGCCCTCTATCATAATCCAGAGTTTTGAGAAGATTGGAGAAACTTAATTTTTCGCCCAAAAATGAAAAAAAACGGGTCGAAATTTTGAATTTCGATATCTCAGCTCTGGAAGGGTCTAGATCATCCATTTTTGCACTCAGGTCAAAGTCTCACAGCCCTCTATCATAATCCAGAGTTTTGAGAAGATTGGAGAAACTTAATTTTTCGCCCAAAAATGAAAAAAAAACGAAAGGGGTAACACTGTCGTTTTTTTTTCGGGTCGAAATTTTGAATTTCGATATCTCAGCTCTGGAAGGGTCTAGATCATCCATTTTTGCACTCAGGTCAAAGTCTCACAGCCCTCTATCATAATCCAGAGTTTTGAGAAGATTGGAGAAACTTAATTTTTCGCCCAAAAATGAAAAAAAAAACGAAAGGGGTAACACTGTCGTTTTTTTTTCGGGTCGAAATTTTGAATTTCGATATCTCAGCTCTGGAAGGGTCTAGATCATCCATTTTTGCACTCAGGTCAAAGTCTCACAGCCCTCTATCATAATCCAGAGTTTTGAGAAGATTGGAGAAACTTAATTTTTCGCCCAAAAATGAAAAAAAACGAAAGGGGTAACACTGTCGTTTTTTTTTCGGGTCAAAATTTTGAATTTCGATATCTCAGCTCTGGAAGGGTCTAGATCATCCATTTTTGCACTCAGGTCAAAGTCTCACAGCCCTCTATCATAATCCAGAGTTTTGAGAATATTGGAGAAACTTAATTTTTCGCCCAAAAATGAAAAAAAACGAAAGGGGTAACACTGTCGGTTTTTTTTCGGGTCGAAATTTTGAATTTCGATATCTCAGCTCTGGAAGGGTCTAGATCATCCATTTTTGCACTCAGGTCAAAGTCTCACAGCCCTCTATCATAATCCAGAGTTTTGAGAAGATTGGAGAAACTTAATTTTTCGCCCAAAAATGAAAAAAAACGAAAGGGGTAACACTGTCGTTTTTTTTTTCGGGTCGAAATTTTGAATTTCGATATCTCAGCTCTGGAAGGGTCTAGAGCCTCCATTTTTGCACTCAGGTCAAAGTCTCACAGCCCTCTATCATAATCCAGAGTTTTGAGAAGATTGGAGAAACTTAATTTTTCGCCCAAAAATGAAAAAAAAACGAAAGGGGTAACACTGTCGTTTTTTTTTCGGGTCGAAATTTTGAATTTCGATATCTCAGCTCTGGAAGGGTCTAGATCATCCATTTTTGCACTCAGGTCAAAGTCTCACAGCCCTCTATCATAATCCAGAGTTTTGAGAAGATTGGAGAAACTTAATTTTTCGCCCAAAAATGAAAAAAAACGAAAGGGGTAACACTGTCGTTTTTTTTTCGGGTCGAAATTTTGAATTTCGATATCTCAGCTCTGGAAGGGTCTAGATCATCCATTTTTGCACTCAGGTCAAAGTCTCACGGCCCTCTATCATAATCCAGAGTTTTGAGAAGATTGGAGAAACTTAATTTTTCGCCCAAAAATGAAAAAAAACGAAAGGGGTAACACTGTCGTTTTTTTTTCGGGTCGAAATTTTGAATTTCGATATCTCAGCTCTGGAAGGGTCTAGATCATCCATTTTTGCACTCAGGTCAAAGTCTCACGGCCCTCTATCATAATCCAGAGTTTTGAGAAGATTGGAGAAACTTAATTTTTCGCCCAAAAATGAAAAAAAACGAAAGGGGTAACACTGTCGTTTTTTTTTCGGGTCGAAATTTTGAATTTCGATATCTCAGCTCTGGAAGGGTCTAGATCATCCATTTTTGCACTCAGGTCAAAGTCTCACAGCCCTCTATCATAATCCAGAGTTTTGAGAAGATTGGAGAAACTTAATTTTTCGCCCAAAAATGAAAAAAAACGAAAGGGGTAACACTGTCGTTTTTTTTTCGGGTCGAAATTTTGAATTTCGATATCTCAGCTCTGGAAGGGTCTAGATCATCCATTTTTGCACTCAGGTCAAAGTCTCACAGCCCTCTATCATAATCCAGAGTTTTGAGAAGATTGGAGAAACTTAATTTTTCGCCCAAAAATGAAAAAAAACGGGTCGAAATTTTGAATTTCGATATCTCAGCTCTGGAAGGGTCTAGATCATCCATTTTTGCACTCAGGTCAAAGTCTCACAGCCCTCTATCATAATCCAGAGTTTTGAGAAGATTGGAGAAACTTAATTTTTCGCCCAAAAATGAAAAAAAAACGAAAGGGGTAACACTGTCGTTTTTTTTTCGGGTCGAAATTTTGAATTTCGATATCTCAGCTCTGGAAGGGTCTAGATCATCCATTTTTGCACTCAGGTCAAAGTCTCACAGCCCTCTATCATAATCCAGAGTTTTGAGAAGATTGGAGAAACTTAATTTTTCGCCCAAAAATGAAAAAAAAAACGAAAGGGGTAACACTGTCGTTTTTTTTTCGGGTCGAAATTTTGAATTTCGATATCTCAGCTCTGGAAGGGTCTAGATCATCCATTTTTGCACTCAGGTCAAAGTCTCACAGCCCTCTATCATAATCCAGAGTTTTGAGAAGATTGGAGAAACTTAATTTTTCGCCCAAAAATGAAAAAAAACGAAAGGGGTAACACTGTCGTTTTTTTTTCGGGTCGAAATTTTGAATTTCGATATCTCAGCTCTGGAAGGGTCTAGATCATCCATTTTTGCACTCAGGTCAAAGTCTCACAGCCCTCTATCATAATCCAGAGTTTTGAGAATATTGGAGAAACTTAATTTTTCGCCCAAAAATGAAAAAAAACGAAAGGGGTAACACTGTCGGTTTTTTTTCGGGTCGAAATTTTGAATTTCGATATCTCAGCTCTGGAAGGGTCTAGATCATCCATTTTTGCACTCAGGTCAAAGTCTCACAGCCCTCTATCATAATCCAGAGTTTTGAGAAGATTGGAGAAACTTAATTTTTCGCCCAAAAATGAAAAAAAACGAAAGGGGTAACACTGTCGTTTTTTTTTCGGGTCGAAATTTTGAATTTCGATATCTCAGCTCTGGAAGGGTCTAGATCATCCATTTTTGCACTCAGGTCAAAGTCTCACAGCCCTCTATCATAATCCAGAGTTTTGAGAAGATTGGAGAAACTTAATTTTTCGCCCAAAAATGAAAAAAAACGAAAGGGGTAACACTGTCGTTTTTTTTTTCGGGTCGAAATTTTGAATTTCGATATTTCAGCTCTGGAAGGGTCTAGAGCCTACATTTTTGCACTCAGGTCAAAGTCTCACAGCCCTCTATCATAATCCAGAGTTTTGAGAAGATTGGAGAAACTTAATTTTTCGCCCAAAAATGAAAAAAAACGAAAGGGGTAACACTGTCGTTTTTTTTTCGGGTCGAAATTTTGAATTTCGATATCTCAGCTCTGGAAGGGTCTAGAGCCTACATTTTTGCACTCAGGTCAAAGTCTCACAGCCCTCTATCATAATCCAGAGTTTTGAGAAGATTGGAGAAACTTAATTTTTCGCCCAAAAATGAAAAAAAACGAAAGGGGTAACACTGTCGTTTTTTTTTCGGGTCGAAATTTTGAATTTCGATATCTCAGCTCTGGAAGGGTCTAGAGCCTCCATTTTTGCACTCAGGTCAAAGTCTCACAGCCCTCTATCATAATCCAGAGTTTTGAGAAGATTGGAGAAACTTAATTTTTCGCCCAAAAATGAAAAAAAACGAAAGGGGTAACACTGTCGTTTTTTTTTTCGGGTCGAAATTTTGAATTTCGATATCTCAGCTCTGGAAGGGTCTAGAGCCTCCATTTTTGCACTCAGGTCAAAGTCTCACAGCCCTCTATCATAATCCAGAGTTTTGAGAAGATTGGAGAAACTTAATTTTTCGCCCAAAAATGAAAAAAAAACGAAAGGGGTAACACTGTCGTTTTTTTTTCGGGTCGAAATTTTGAATTTCGATATCTCAGCTCTGGAAGGGTCTAGATCATCCATTTTTGCACTCAGGTCAAAGTCTCACAGCCCTCTATCATAATCCAGAGTTTTGAGAAGATTGGAGAAACTTAATTTTTCGCCCAAAAATGAAAAAAAAACGAAAGGGGTAACACTGTCGTTTTTTTTTCGGGTCGAAATTTTGAATTTCGATATCTCAGCTCTGGAAGGGTCTAGATCATCCATTTTTGCACTCAGGTCAAAGTCTCACGGCCCTCTATCATAATCCAGAGTTTTGAGAAGATTGGAGAAACTTAATTTTTCGCCCAAAAATGAAAAAAAACGAAAGGGGTAACACTGTCGTTTTTTTTTCGGGTCGAAATTTTGAATTTCGATATCTCAGCTCTGGAAGGGTCTAGATCATCCATTTTTGCACTCAGGTCAAAGTCTCACGGCCCTCTATCATAATCCAGAGTTTTGAGAAGATTGGAGAAACTTAATTTTTCGCCCAAAAATGAAAAAAAACGAAAGGGGTAACACTGTCGTTTTTTTTTCGGGTCGAAATTTTGAATTTCGATATCTCAGCTCTGGAAGGGTCTAGATCATCCATTTTTGCACTCAGGTCAAAGTCTCACAGCCCTCTATCATAATCCAGAGTTTTGAGAAGATTGGAGAAACTTAATTTTTCGCCCAAAAATGAAAAAAAACGAAAGGGGTAACACTGTCGTTTTTTTTTCGGGTCGAAATTTTGAATTTCGATATCTCAGCTCTGGAAGGGTCTAGATCATCCATTTTTGCACTCAGGTCAAAGTCTCACGGCCCTCTATCATAATCCAGAGTTTTGAGAAGATTGGAGAAACTTAATTTTTCGCCCAAAAATGAAAAAAAACGAAAGGGGTAACACTGTCGTTTTTTTTTCGGGTCGAAATTTTGAATTTCGATATCTCAGCTCTGGAAGGGTCTAGATCATCCATTTTTGCACTCAGGTCAAAGTCTCACAGCCCTCTATCATAATCCAGAGTTTTGAGAAGATTGGAGAAACTTAATTTTTCGCCCAAAAATGAAAAAAAAACGGGTCGAAATTTTGAATTTCGATATCTCAGCTCTGGAAGGGTCTAGATCATCCATTTTTGCACTCAGGTCAAAGTCTCACAGCCCTCTATCATAATCCAGAGTTTTGAGAAGATTGGAGAAACTTAATTTTTCGCCCAAAAATGAAAAAAAAACGAAAGGGGTAACACTGTCGTTTTTTTTTCGGGTCGAAATTTTGAATTTCGATATCTCAGCTCTGGAAGGGTCTAGATCATCCATTTTTGCACTCAGGTCAAAGTCTCACAGCCCTCTATCATAATCCAGAGTTTTGAGAAGATTGGAGAAACTTAATTTTTCGCCCAAAAATGAAAAAAAAAAACGAAAGGGGTAACACTGTCGTTTTTTTTTCGGGTCGAAATTTTGAATTTCGATATCTCAGCTCTGGAAGGGTCTAGATCATCCATTTTTGCACTCAGGTCAAAGTCTCACAGCCCTCTATAATAATCCAGAGTTTTGAGAAGATTGGAGAAACTTAATTTTTCGCCCAAAAATGAAAAAAAACGAAAGGGGTAACACTGTCGTTTTTTTTTCGGGTCGAAATTTTGAATTTCGATATCTCAGCTCTGGAAGGGTCTAGATCATCCATTTTTGCACTCAGGTCAAAGTCTCACAGCCCTCTATCATAATCCAGAGTTTTGAGAAGATTGGAGAAACTTAATTTTTCGCCCAAAAATGAAAAAAAACGAAAGGGGTAACACTGTCGTTTTTTTTTCGGGTCGAAATTTTGAATTTCGATATCTCAGCTCTGGAAGGGTCTAGATCATCCATTTTTGCACTCAGGTCAAAGTCTCACAGCCCTCTATCATAATCCAGAGTTTTGAGAAGATTGGAGAAACTTAATTTTTCGCCCAAAAATGAAAAAAAACGAAAGGGGTAACACTGTCGTTTTTTTTTTCGGGTCGAAATTTTGAATTTCGATATCTCAGCTCTGGAAGGGTAGATCATCCATTTTTGCACTCAGGTCAAAGTCTCACAGCCCTCTATCATAATCCAGAGTTTTGAGAAGATTGGAGAAACTTAATTTTTCGCCCAAAAATGAAAAAAAAAACGAAAGGGGTAACACTGTCGGTTTTTTTTCGGGTCGAAATTTTGAATTTCGATATCTCAGCTCTGGAAGGGTCTAGATCATCCATTTTTGCACTCAGGTCAAAGTCTCACAGCCCTCTATCATAATCCAGAGTTTTGAGAAGATTGGAGAAACTTAATTTTTCGCCCAAAAATGAAAAAAAAACCGAAAGGGGTAACACTGTCGTTTTTTTTTCGGGTCGAAATTTTGAATTTCGATATCTCAGCTCTGGAAGGGTCTAGATCATCCATTTTTGCACTCAGGTCAAAGTCTCACAGCCCTCTATCATAATCCAGAGTTTTGAGAAGATTGGAGAAACTTAATTTTTCGCCCAAAAATGAAAAAAAACGAAAGGGGTAACACTGTCGTTTTTTTTTCGGGTCGAAATTTTGAATTTCGATATCTCAGCTCTGGAAGGGTCTAGATCATCCATTTTTGCACTCAGGTCAAAGTCTCACAGCCCTCTATCATAATCCAGAGTTTTGAGAAGATTGGAGAAACTTAATTTTTCGCCCAAAAATGAAAAAAAACGAAAGGGGTAACACTGTCGTTTTTTTTTCGGGTCGAAATTTTGAATTTCGATATCTCAGCTCTGGAAGGGTCTAGATCATCCATTTTTGCACTCAGGTCAAAGTCTCACAGCCCTCTATCATAATCCAGAGTTTTGAGAAGATTGGAGAAACTTAATTTTTCGCCCAAAAATGAAAAAAATGAAAGGGGTAACACTGTCGTTTTTTTTTCGGGTCGAAATTTTGAATTTCGATATCTCAGCTCTGGAAGGGTCTAGAGCCTACATTTTTGCACTCAGGTCAAAGTCTCACAGCCCTCTATCATAATCCAGAGTTTTGAGAAGATTGGAGAAACTTAATTTTTCGCCCAAAAATGAAAAAAAACGAAAGGGGTAACACTGTCGTTTTTTTTTCGGGTCGAAATTTTGAATTTCGATATCTCAGCTCTGGAAGGGTCTAGAGCCTCCATTTTTGCACTCAGGTCAAAGTCTCACAGCCCTCTATCATAATCCAGAGTTTTGAGAAGATTGGAGAAACTTAATTTTTCGCCCAAAAATGAAAAAAAACGAAAGGGGTAACACTGTCGTTTTTTTTTCGGGTCGAAATTTTGAATTTCGATATCTCAGCTCTGGAAGGGTCTAGAGCCTACATTTTTGCACTCAGGTCAAAGTCTCACAGCCCTCTATCATAATCCAGAGTTTTGAGAAGATTGGAGAAACTTAATTTTTCGCCCAAAAATGAAAAAAAACGAAAGGGGTAACACTGTCGTTTTTTTTTCGGGTCGAAATTTTGAATTTCGATATCTCAGCTCTGGAAGGGTCTAGAGCCTCCATTTTTGCACTCAGGTCAAAGTCTCACAGCCCTCTATCATAATCCAGAGTTTTGAGAAGATTGGAGAAACTTAATTTTTCGCCCAAAAATGAAAAAAAAACGAAAGGGGTAACACTGTCGTTTTTTTTTTCGGGTCGAAATTTTGAATTTCGATATCTCAGCTCTGGAAGGGTCTAGAGCCTCCATTTTTGCACTCAGGTCAAAGTCTCACAGCCCTCTATCATAATCCAGAGTTTTGAGAAGATTGGAGAAACTTAATTTTTCGCCCAAAAATGAAAAAAAACGAAAGGGGTAACACTGTCGTTTTTTTTTCGGGTCGAAATTTTGAATTTCGATATCTCAGCTCTGGAAGGGTCTAGATCATCCATTTTTGCACTCAGGTCAAAGTCTCACAGCCCTCTATCATAATCCAGAGTTTTGAGAAGATTGGAGAAACTTAATTTTTCGCCCAAAAATGAAAAAAAACGAAAGGGGTAACACTGTCGTTTTTTTTTCGGGTCGAAATTTTGAATTTCGATATCTCAGCTCTGGAAGGGTCTAGATCATCCATTTTTGCACTCAGGTCAAAGTCTCACAGCCCTCTATCATAATCCAGAGTTTTGAGAAGATTGGAGAAACTTAATTTTTCGCCCAAAAATGAAAAAAAACGAAAGGGGTAACACTGTCGTTTTTTTTTTCGGGTCGAAATTTTGAATTTCGATATCTCAGCTCTGGAAGGGTAGATCATCCATTTTTGCACTCAGGTCAAAGTCTCACAGCCCTCTATCATAATCCAGAGTTTTGAGAAGATTGGAGAAACTTAATTTTTCGCCCAAAAATGAAAAAAAAAACGAAAGGGGTAACACTGTCGGTTTTTTTTCGGGTCGAAATTTTGAATTTCGATATCTCAGCTCTGGAAGGGTCTAGATCATCCATTTTTGCACTCAGGTCAAAGTCTCACAGCCCTCTATCATAATCCAGAGTTTTGAGAAGATTGGAGAAACTTAATTTTTCGCCCAAAAATGAAAAAAAAACCGAAAGGGGTAACACTGTCGTTTTTTTTTCGGGTCGAAATTTTGAATTTCGATATCTCAGCTCTGGAAGGGTCTAGATCATCCATTTTTGCACTCAGGTCAAAGTCTCACAGCCCTCTATCATAATCCAGAGTTTTGAGAAGATTGGAGAAACTTAATTTTTCGCCCAAAAATGAAAAAAAACGAAAGGGGTAACACTGTCGTTTTTTTTTCGGGTCGAAATTTTGAATTTCGATATCTCAGCTCTGGAAGGGTCTAGATCATCCATTTTTGCACTCAGGTCAAAGTCTCACAGCCCTCTATCATAATCCAGAGTTTTGAGAAGATTGGAGAAACTTAATTTTTCGCCCAAAAATGAAAAAAAACGAAAGGGGTAACACTGTCGTTTTTTTTTCGGGTCGAAATTTTGAATTTCGATATCTCAGCTCTGGAAGGGTCTAGATCATCCATTTTTGCACTCAGGTCAAAGTCTCACAGCCCTCTATCATAATCCAGAGTTTTGAGAAGATTGGAGAAACTTAATTTTTCGCCCAAAAATGAAAAAAATGAAAGGGGTAACACTGTCGTTTTTTTTTCGGGTCGAAATTTTGAATTTCGATATCTCAGCTCTGGAAGGGTCTAGAGCCTACATTTTTGCACTCAGGTCAAAGTCTCACAGCCCTCTATCATAATCCAGAGTTTTGAGAAGATTGGAGAAACTTAATTTTTCGCCCAAAAATGAAAAAAAACGAAAGGGGTAACACTGTCGTTTTTTTTTCGGGTCGAAATTTTGAATTTCGATATCTCAGCTCTGGAAGGGTCTAGAGCCTCCATTTTTGCACTCAGGTCAAAGTCTCACAGCCCTCTATCATAATCCAGAGTTTTGAGAAGATTGGAGAAACTTAATTTTTCGCCCAAAAATGAAAAAAAACGAAAGGGGTAACACTGTCGTTTTTTTTTCGGGTCGAAATTTTGAATTTCGATATCTCAGCTCTGGAAGGGTCTAGAGCCTACATTTTTGCACTCAGGTCAAAGTCTCACAGCCCTCTATCATAATCCAGAGTTTTGAGAAGATTGGAGAAACTTAATTTTTCGCCCAAAAATGAAAAAAAACGAAAGGGGTAACACTGTCGTTTTTTTTTCGGGTCGAAATTTTGAATTTCGATATCTCAGCTCTGGAAGGGTCTAGAGCCTCCATTTTTGCACTCAGGTCAAAGTCTCACAGCCCTCTATCATAATCCAGAGTTTTGAGAAGATTGGAGAAACTTAATTTTTCGCCCAAAAATGAAAAAAAAACGAAAGGGGTAACACTGTCGTTTTTTTTTTCGGGTCGAAATTTTGAATTTCGATATCTCAGCTCTGGAAGGGTCTAGAGCCTCCATTTTTGCACTCAGGTCAAAGTCTCACAGCCCTCTATCATAATCCAGAGTTTTGAGAAGATTGGAGAAACTTAATTTTTCGCCCAAAAATGAAAAAAAACGAAAGGGGTAACACTGTCGTTTTTTTTTCGGGTCGAAATTTTGAATTTCGATATCTCAGCTCTGGAAGGGTCTAGATCATCCATTTTTGCACTCAGGTCAAAGTCTCACAGCCCTCTATCATAATCCAGAGTTTTGAGAAGATTGGAGAAACTTAATTTTTCGCCCAAAAATGAAAAAAAAACGAAAGGGGTAACACAGTCGTTTTTTTTTCGGGTCGAAATTTTGAATTTCGATATCTCAGCTCTGGAAGGGTCTAGATCATCCATTTTTGCACTCAGGTCAAAGTCTCACGGCCCTCTATCATAATCCAGAGTTTTGAGAAGATTGGAGAAACTTAATTTTTCGCCCAAAAATGAAAAAAAACGAAAGGGGTAACACTGTCGTTTTTTTTTCGGGTCGAAATTTTGAATTTCGATATCTCAGCTCTGGAAGGGTCTAGATCATCCATTTTTGCACTCAGGTCAAAGTCTCACAGCCCTCTATCATAATCCAGAGTTTTGAGAAGATTGGAGAAACTTAATTTTTCGCCCAAAAATGAAAAAAAACGAAAGGGGTAACACTGTCGTTTTTTTTTCGGGTCGAAATTTTGAATTTCGATATCTCAGCTCTGGAAGGGTCTAGATCATCCATTTTTGCACTCAGGTCAAAGTCTCACAGCCCTCTATCATAATCCAGAGTTTTGAGAAGATTGGAGAAACTTAATTTTTCGCCCAAAAATGAAAAAAATGAAAGGGGTAACACTGTCGTTTTTTTTTCGGGTCGAAATTTTGAATTTCGATATCTCAGCTCTGGAAGGGTCTAGAGCCTACATTTTTGCACTCAGGTCAAAGTCTCACAGCCCTCTATCATAATCCAGAGTTTTGAGAAGATTGGAGAAACTTAATTTTTCGCCCAAAAATGAAAAAAAACGAAAGGGGTAACACTGTCGTTTTTTTTTCGGGTCGAAATTTTGAATTTCGATATCTCAGCTCTGGAAGGGTCTAGAGCCTCCATTTTTGCACTCAGGTCAAAGTCTCACAGCCCTCTATCATAATCCAGAGTTTTGAGAAGATTGGAGAAACTTAATTTTTCGCCCAAAAATGAAAAAAAACGAAAGGGGTAACACTGTCGTTTTTTTTTCGGGTCGAAATTTTGAATTTCTATATCTCAGCTCTGGAAGGGTCTAGAGCCTACATTTTTGCACTCAGGTCAAAGTCTCACAGCCCTCTATCATAATCCAGAGTTTTGAGAAGATTGGAGAAACTTAATTTTTCGCCCAAAAATGAAAAAAAACGAAAGGGGTAACACTGTCGTTTTTTTTTCGGGTCGAAATTTTGAATTTCGATATCTCAGCTCTGGAAGGGTCTAGAGCCTCCATTTTTGCACTCAGGTCAAAGTCTCACAGCCCTCTATCATAATCCAGAGTTTTGAGAAGATTGGAGAAACTTAATTTTTCGCCCAAAAATGAAAAAAAAACGAAAGGGGTAACACTGTCGTTTTTTTTTCGGGTCGAAATTTTGAATTTCGATATCTCAGCTCTGGAAGGGTCTAGAGCCTCCATTTTTGCACTCAGGTCAAAGTCTCACAGCCCTCTATCATAATCCAGAGTTTTGAGAAGATTGGAGAAACTTAATTTTTCGCCCAAAAATGAAAAAAAACGAAAGGGGTAACACTGTCGTTTTTTTTTCGGGTCGAAATTTTGAATTTCGATATCTCAGCTCTGGAAGGGTCTAGATCATCCATTTTTGCACTCAGGTCAAAGTCTCACAGCCCTCTATCATAATCCAGAGTTTTGAGAAGATTGGAGAAACTTAATTTTTCGCCCAAAAATGAAAAAAAACGAAAGGGGTAACACAGTCGTTTTTTTTTCGGGTCGAAATTTTGAATTTCGATATCTCAGCTCTGGAAGGGTCTAGATCATCCATTTTTGCACTCAGGTCAAAGTCTCACGGCCCTCTATCATAATCCAGAGTTTTGAGAAGATTGGAGAAACTTAATTTTTCGCCCAAAAATGAAAAAAAACGAAAGGGGTAACACTGTCGTTTTTTTTTCGGGTCGAAATTTTGAATTTCGATATCTCAGCTCTGGAAGGGTCTAGAGCCTCCATTTTTGCACTCAGGTCAAAGTCTCACGGCCCTCTATCATAATCCAGAGTTTTGAGAAGATTGGAGAAACTTAATTTTTCGCCCAAAAATGAAAAAAAAACGAAAGGGGTAACACTGTCGTTTTTTTTTCGGGTCGAAATTTTGAATTTCGATATCTCAGCTCTGGAAGGGTCTAGATCATCCATTTTTGCACTCAGGTCAAAGTCTCACGGCCCTCTATCATAATCCAGAGTTTTGAGAAGATTGGAGAAACTTAATTTTTCGCCCAAAAATGAAAAAAAACGAAAGGGGTAACACTGTCGTTTTTTTTTCGGGTCGAAATTTTGAATTTCGATATCTCAGCTCTGGAAGGGTCTAGATCATCCATTTTTGCACTCAGGTCAAAGTCTCACAGCCCTCTATCATAATCCAGAGTTTTGAGAAGATTGGAGAAACTTAATTTTTCGCCCAAAAATGAAAAAAAAACGAAAGGGGTAACACTGTCGTTTTTTTTTCGGGTCGAAATTTTGAATTTCGATATCTCAGCTCTGGAAGGGTCTAGATCATCCATTTTTGCACTCATGTCAAAGTCTCACAGCCCTCTATCATAATCCAGAGTTTTGAGAAGATTGGAGAAACTTAATTTTTCGCCCAAAAATGAAAAAAAAACGAAAGGGGTAACACTGTCGTTTTTTTTTCGGGTCGAAATTTTGAATTTCGATATCTCAGCTCTGGAAGGGTCTAGATCATCCATTTTTGCACTCAGGTCAAAGTCTCACAGCCCTCTATCATAATCCAGAGTTTTGAGAAGATTGGAGAAACCTAATTTTTCGCCCAAAAATGAAAAAAAACGAAAGGGGTAACACTGTCGTTTTTTTTTCGGGTCGAAATTTTGAATTTCGATATCTCAGCTCTGGAAGGGTCTAGATCATCCATTTTTGCACTCAGGTCAAAGTCTCACAGCCCTCTATCATAATCCAGAGTTTTGAGAAGATTGGAGAAACTTAATTTTTCGCCCAAAAATGAAAAAAAAACGAAAGGGGTAACACTGTCGTTTTTTTTTCGGGTCGAAATTTTGAATTTCGATATCTCAGCTCTGGAAGGGTCTAGAGCCTACATTTTTGCACTCAGGTCAAAGTCTCACAGCCCTCTATCATAATCCAGAGTTTTGAGAAGATTGGAGAAACTTAATTTTTCGCCCAAAAATGAAAAAAAACGAAAGGGGTAACACTGTCGTTTTTTTTTCGGGTCGAAATTTTGAATTTCGATATCTCAGCTCTGGAAGGGTCTAGAGCCTCCATTTTTGCACTCAGGTCAAAGTCTCACAGCCCTCTATCATAATCCAGAGTTTTGAGAAGATTGGAGAAACTTAATTTTTCGCCCAAAAATGAAAAAAAAACGAAAGGGGTAACACTGTCGTTTTTTTTTCGGGTCGAAATTTTGAATTTCGATATCTCAGCTCTGGAAGGGTCTAGATCATCCATTTTTGCACTCAGGTCAAAGTCTCACAGCCCTCTATCATAATCCAGAGTTTTGAGAAGATTGGAGAAACTTAATTTTTCGCCCAAAAATGAAAAAAAACGAAAGGGGTAACACTGTCGTTTTTTTTTCGGGTCGAAATTTTGAATTTCGATATCTCAGCTCTGGAAGGGTCTAGATCATCCATTTTTGCACTCAGGTCAAAGTCTCACGGCCCTCTATCATAATCCAGAGTTTTGAGAAGATTGGAGAAACTTAATTTTTCGCCCAAAAATGAAAAAAAACGAAAGGGGTAACACTGTCGTTTTTTTTTCGGGTCGAAATTTTGAATTTCGATATCTCAGCTCTGGAAGGGTCTAGAGCCTCCATTTTTGCACTCAGGTCAAAGTCTCACGGCCCTCTATCATAATCCAGAGTTTTGAGAAGATTGGAGAAACTTAATTTTTCGCCCAAAAATGAAAAAAAACGAAAGGGGTAACACTGTCGTTTTTTTTTTCGGGTCGAAATTTTTAATTTCGATATCTCAGCTCTGGAAGGGTCTAGAGCCTCCATTTTTGCACTCAGGTCAAAGTCTCACAGCCCTCTATCATAATCCAGAGTTTTGAGAAGATTGGAGAAACTTAATTTTTCGCCCAAAAATGAAAAAAAAACGAAAGGGGTAACACTGTCGTTTTTTTTCGGGTCGAAATTTTGAATTTCGATATCTCAGCTCTGGAAGGGTCTAGAGCCTCCATTTTTGCACTCAGGTCAAAGTCTCACAGCCCTCTATCATAATCCAGAGTTTTGAGAAGATTGGAGAAACTTAATTTTTCGCCCAAAAATGAAAAAAAACGAAAGGGGTAACACTGTCGTTTTTTTTCGGGTCGAAATTTTGAATTTCGATATCTCAGCTCTGGAAGGGTCTAGAGCCTCCATTTTTGCACTCAGGTCAAAGTCTCACAGCCCTCTATCATAATCCAGAGTTTTGAGAAGATTGGAGAAACTTAATTTTTCGCCCAAAAATGAAAAAAAACGAAAGGGGTAACACTGTCGTTTTTTTTTCGGGTCGAAATTTTGAATTTCGATATCTCAGCTCTGGAAGGGTCTAGAGCCTCCATTTTTGCACTCAGGTCAAAGTCTCACAGCCCTCTATCATAATCCAGAGTTTTGAGAAGATTGGAGAAACTTAATTTTTCGCCCAAAAATGAAAAAAAAAAACGAAAGGGGTAACACTGTCGTTTTTTTTTTTCGGGTCGAAATTTTGAATTTCGATATCTCAGCTCTGGAAGGGTCTAGATCATCCATTTTTGCACTCAGGTCAAAGTCTCACAGCCCTCTATCATAATCCAGAGTTTTGAGAAGATTGGAGAAACTTAATTTTTCGCCCAAAAATGAAAAAAAACGAAAGGGGTAACACTGTCGTTTTTTTTTCAGGTCGAAATTTTGAATTTCGATATCTCAGCTCTGGAAGGGTCTAGATCATCCATTTTTGCACTCAGGTCAAAGTCTCACAGCCCTCTATCATAATCCAGAGTTTTGAGAAGATTGGAGAAACTTAATTTTTCGCCCAAAAATGAAAAAAAACGAAAGGGGTAACACTGTCGTTTTTTTTTCGGGTCGAAATTTTGAATTTCGATATCTCAGCTCTGGAAGGGTATAGAGCCTCCATTTTTGCACTCAGGTCAAAGTCTCACAGCCCTCTATCATAATCCAGAGTTTTGAGTAGATTGGAGAAACTTAATTTTTCGCCCAAAAATAAAAAAAAACGAAAGGGGTAACACTGTCGTTTTTTTTTCGGGTCGAAATTTTTAATTTCGATATCTCAGCTCTGGAAGGGTCTAGAGCCTCCATTTTTGCACTCAGGTCAAAGTCTCACGGCCCTCTATCATAATCCAGAGTTTTGAGAAGATTGGAGAAACTTAATTTTTCGCCCAAAAATAAAAAAAAACGAAAGGGGTAACACTGTCGTTTTTTTTTTTCGGGTCGAAATTTTTAATTTCGATATCTCAGCTCTGGAAGGGTCTAGATCATCCATTTTTGCACTCAGGTCAAAGTCTCACAGCCCTCTATCATAATCCAGAGTTTTGATAATATTGGAGAAACTTAATTTTTCGCCCAAAAATGAAAAAAAACGAAAGGGGTAACACTGTCGGTTTTTTTTCGGGTCGAAATTTTGAATTTCGATATCTCAGCTCTGGAAGGGTCTAGAGCCTCCATTTTTGCACTCAGGTCAAAGTCTCACAGCCCTCTATCATAATCCAGAGTTTTGAGAAGATTGGAGAAACTTAATTTTTCGCCCAAAAATGAAAAAAAAAAAACGAAAGGGGTAACACTGTCGTTTTTTTTTCGGGTCGAAATTTTGAATTTCGATATCTCAGCTCTGGAAGGGTCTAGAGCCTCCATTTTTGCACTCAGGTCAAAGTCTCACAGCCCTCTATCATAATCCAGAGTTTTGAGAAGATTGGAGAAACTTAATTTTTCGCCCAAAAATGAAAAAAAACGAAAGGGGTAACACTGTCGTTTTTTTTTCGGGTCGAAATTTTGAATTTCGATATCTCAGCTCTGGAAGGGTCTAGATCATCCATTTTTGCACTCAGGTCAAAGTCTCACAGCCCTCTATCATAATCCAGAGTTTTGAGAATATTGGAGAAACTTAATTTTTCGCCCAAAAATGAAAAAAAACGAAAGGGGTAACACTGTCGTTTTTTTTTCGGGTCGAAATTTTGAATTTCGATATCTCAGCTCTGGAAGGGTCTAGATCATCCATTTTTGCACTCAGGTCAAAGTCTCACAGCCCTCTATCATAATCCAGAGTTTTGAGAAGATTGGAGAAACTTAATTTTTCGCCCAAAAATGAAAAAAAACGAAAGGGGTAACACTGTCGTTTTTTTTTTCGGGTCGAAATTTTGAATTTCGATATCTCAGCTCTGGAAGGGTCTAGATCATCCATTTTTGCACTCAGGTCAAAGTCTCACAGCCCTCTATCATAATCCAGAGTTTTGAGAAGATTGGAGAAACTTAATTTTTCGCCCAAAAATGAAAAAAAACGAAAGGGGTAACACTGTCGTTTTTTTTTTCGGGTCGAAATTTTGAATTTCGATATTTCAGCTCTGGAAGGGTCTAGAGCCTCCATTTTTGCACTCAGGTCAAAGTCTCACAGCCCTCTATCATAATCCAGAGTTTTGAGAAGATTGGAGAAACTTAATTTTTCGCCCAAAAATGAAAAAAAACGAAAGGGGTAACACTGTCGTTTTTTTTTCGGGTCGAAATTTTGAATTTCGATATCTCAGCTCTGGAAGGGTCTAGAGCCTACATTTTTGCACTCAGGTCAAAGTCTCACAGCCCTCTATCATAATCCAGAGTTTTGAGAAGATTGGAGAAACTTAATTTTTCGCCCAAAAATGAAAAAAAAACGAAAGGGGTAACACTGTCGTTTTTTTTTCGGGTCGAAATTTTGAATTTCGATATCTCAGCTCTGGAAGGGTCTAGAGCCTCCATTTTTGCACTCAGGTCAAAGTCTCACAGCCCTCTATCATAATCCTGAGTTTTGAGAAGATTGGAGAAACTTAATTTTTCGCCCAAAAATGAAAAAAAACGAAAGGGGTAACACTGTCGTTTTTTTTTTCGGGTCGAAATTTTGAATTTCGATATCTCAGCTCTGGAAGGGTCTAGAGCCTCCATTTTTGCACTCAGGTCAAAGTCTCACAGCCCTCTATCATAATCCAGAGTTTTGAGAAGATTGGAGAAACTTAATTTTTCGCCCAAAAATGAAAAAAAACGAAAGGGGTAACACTGTCGTTTTTTTTTCGGGTCGAAATTTTGAATTTCGATATCTCAACTCTGGAAGGGTCTAGATCATCCATTTTTGCACTCAGGTCAAAGTCTCACAGCCCTCTATCATAATCCAGAGTTTTGAGAAGATTGGAGAAACTTAATTTTTCGCCCAAAAATGAAAAAAAAACGAAAGGGGTAACACTGTCGTTTTTTTTTCGGGTCGAAATTTTGAATTTCGATATCTCAGCTCTGGAAGGGTCTAGATCATCCATTTTTGCACTCAGGTCAAAGTCTCACGGCCCTCTATCATAATCCAGAGTTTTGAGAAGATTGGAGAAACTTAATTTTTCGCCCAAAAATGAAAAAAAACGAAAGGGGTAACACTGTCGTTTTTTTTTCGGGTCGAAATTTTGAATTTCGATATCTCAGCTCTGGAAGGGTCTAGATCATCCATTTTTGCACTCAGGTCAAAGTCTCACGGCCCTCTATCATAATCCAGAGTTTTGAGAAGATTGGAGAAACTTAATTTTTCGCCCAAAAATGAAAAAAAACGAAAGGGGTAACACTGTCGTTTTTTTTTCGGGTCGAAATTTTGAATTTCGATATCTCAGCTCTGGAAGGGTCTAGATCATCCATTTTTGCACTCAGGTCAAAGTCTCACAGCCCTCTATCATAATCCAGAGTTTTGAGAAGATTGGAGAAACTTAATTTTTCGCCCAAAAATGAAAAAAAACGAAAGGGGTAACACTGTCGTTTTTTTTTCGGGTCGAAATTTTGAATTTCGATATCTCAGCTCTGGAAGGGTCTAGATCATCCATTTTTGCACTCAGGTCAAAGTCTCACAGCCCTCTATCATAATCCAGAGTTTTGAGAAGATTGGAGAAACTTAATTTTTCGCCCAAAAATGAAAAAAAACGGGTCGAAATTTTGAATTTCGATATCTCAGCTCTGGAAGGGTCTAGATCATCCATTTTTGCACTCAGGTCAAAGTCTCACAGCCCTCTATCATAATCCAGAGTTTTGAGAAGATTGGAGAAACTTAATTTTTCGCCCAAAAATGAAAAAAAAACGAAAGGGGTAACACTGTCGTTTTTTTTTCGGGTCGAAATTTTGAATTTCGATATCTCAGCTCTGGAAGGGTCTAGATCATCCATTTTTGCACTCAGGTCAAAGTCTCACAGCCCTCTATCATAATCCAGAGTTTTGAGAAGATTGGAGAAACTTAATTTTTCGCCCAAAAATGAAAAAAAAAAACGAAAGGGGTAACACTGTCGTTTTTTTTTCGGGTCGAAATTTTGAATTTCGATATCTCAGCTCTGGAAGGGTCTAGATCATCCATTTTTGCACTCAGGTCAAAGTCTCACAGCCCTCTATCATAATCCAGAGTTTTGAGAAGATTGGAGAAACTTAATTTTTCGCCCAAAAATGAAAAAAAACGAAAGGGGTAACACTGTCGTTTTTTTTTCGGGTCGAAATTTTGAATTTCGATATCTCAGCTCTGGAAGGGTCTAGATCATCCATTTTTGCACTCAGGTCAAAGTCTCACAGCCCTCTATCATAATCCAGAGTTTTGAGAATATTGGAGAAACTTAATTTTTCGCCCAAAAATGAAAAAAAACGAAAGGGGTAACACTGTCGGTTTTTTTTCGGGTCGAAATTTTGAATTTCGATATCTCAGCTCTGGAAGGGTCTAGATCATCCATTTTTGCACTCAGGTCAAAGTCTCACAGCCCTCTATCATAATCCAGAGTTTTGAGAAGATTGGAGAAACTTAATTTTTCGCCCAAAAATGAAAAAAAACGAAAGGGGTAACACTGTCGTTTTTTTTTCGGGTCGAAATTTTGAATTTCGATATCTCAGCTCTGGAAGGGTCTAGATCATCCATTTTTGCACTCAGGTCAAAGTCTCACAGCCCTCTATCATAATCCAGAGTTTTGAGAAGATTGGAGAAACTTAATTTTTCGCCCAAAAATGAAAAAAAACGAAAGGGGTAACACTGTCGTTTTTTTTTTCGGGTCGAAATTTTGAATTTCGATATTTCAGCTCTGGAAGGGTCTAGAGCCTCCATTTTTGCACTCAGGTCAAAGTCTCACAGCCCTCTATCATAATCCAGAGTTTTGAGAAGATTGGAGAAACTTAATTTTTCGCCCAAAAATGAAAAAAAACGAAAGGGGTAACACTGTCGTTTTTTTTTCGGGTCGAAATTTTGAATTTCGATATCTCAGCTCTGGAAGGGTCTAGAGCCTACATTTTTGCACTCAGGTCAAAGTCTCACAGCCCTCTATCATAATCCAGAGTTTTGAGAAGATTGGAGAAACTTAATTTTTCGCCCAAAAATGAAAAAAAACGAAAGGGGTAACACTGTCGTTTTTTTTTCGGGTCGAAATTTTGAATTTCGATATCTCAGCTCTGGAAGGGTCTAGAGCCTCCATTTTTGCACTCAGGTCAAAGTCTCACAGCCCTCTATCATAATCCAGAGTTTTGAGAAGATTGGAGAAACTTAATTTTTCGCCCAAAAATGAAAAAAAACGAAAGGGGTAACACTGTCGTTTTTTTTTTCGGGTCGAAATTTTGAATTTCGATATCTCAGCTCTGGAAGGGTCTAGAGCCTCCATTTTTGCACTCAGGTCAAAGTCTCACAGCCCTCTATCATAATCCAGAGTTTTGAGAAGATTGGAGAAACTTAATTTTTCGCCCAAAAATGAAAAAAAAAACGAAAGGGGTAACACTGTCGTTTTTTTTTCGGGTCGAAATTTTGAATTTCGATATCTCAGCTCTGGAAGGGTCTAGATCATCCATTTTTGCACTCAGGTCAAAGTCTCACAGCCCTCTATCATAATCCAGAGTTTTGAGAAGATTGGAGAAACTTAATTTTTCGCCCAAAAATGAAAAAAAACGAAAGGGGTAACACTGTCGTTTTTTTTTCGGGTCGAAATTTTGAATTTCGATATCTCAGCTCTGGAAGGGTCTAGATCATCCATTTTTGCACTCAGGTCAAAGTCTCACGGCCCTCTATCATAATCCAGAGTTTTGAGAAGATTGGAGAAACTTAATTTTTCGCCCAAAAATGAAAAAAAACGAAAGGGGTAACACTGTCGTTTTTTTTTCGGGTCGAAATTTTGAATTTCGATATCTCAGCTCTGGAAGGGTCTAGATCATCCATTTTTGCACTCAGGTCAAAGTCTCACAGCCCTCTATCATAATCCAGAGTTTTGAGAAGATTGGAGAAACTTAATTTTTCGCCCAAAAATGAAAAAAAACGAAAGGGGTAACACTGTCGTTTTTTTTTCGGGTCGAAATTTTGAATTTCGATATCTCAGCTCTGGAAGGGTCTAGATCATCCATTTTTGCACTCAGGTCAAAGTCTCACAGCCCTCTATCATAATCCAGAGTTTTGAGAAGATTGGAGAAACTTAATTTTTCGCCCAAAAATGAAAAAAAACGGGTCGAAATTTTGAATTTCGATATCTCAGCTCTGGAAGGGTCTAGATCATCCATTTTTGCACTCAGGTCAAAGTCTCACAGCCCTCTATCATAATCCAGAGTTTTGAGAAGATTGGAGAAACTTAATTTTTCGCCCAAAAATGAAAAAAAAAAACGAAAGGGGTAACACTGTCGTTTTTTTTTCGGGTCGAAATTTTGAATTTCGATATCTCAGCTCTGGAAGGGTCTAGATCATCCATTTTTGCACTCAGGTCAAAGTCTCACAGCCCTCTATCATAATCCAGAGTTTTGAGAAGATTGGAGAAAATTAATTTTTCGCCCAAAAATGAAAAAAAAAAACGAAAGGGGTAACACTGTCGTTTTTTTTTCGGGTCGAAATTTTGAATTTCGATATCTCAGCTCTGGAAGGGTCTAGATCATCCATTTTTGCACTCAGGTCAAAGTCTCACAGCCCTCTATAATAATCCAGAGTTTTGAGAAGATTGGAGAAACTTAATTTTTCGCCCAAAAATGAAAAAAAACGAAAGGGGTAACACTGTCGTTTTTTTTTCGGGTCGAAATTTTGAATTTCGATATCTCAGCTCTGGAAGGGTCTAGATCATCCATTTTTGCACTCAGGTCAAAGTCTCACAGCCCTCTATCATAATCCAGAGTTTTGAGAAGATTGGAGAAACTTAATTTTTCGCCCAAAAATGAAAAAAAAACGAAAGGGGTAACACTGTCGTTTTTTTTCGGGTCGAAATTTTGAATTTCGATATCTCAGCTCTGGAAGGGTCTAGAGCCTACATTTTTGCACTCAGGTCAAAGTCTCACAGCCCTCTATCATAATCCAGAGTTTTGAGAAGATTGGAGAAACTTAATTTTTCGCCCAAAAATGAAAAAAAACGAAAGGGGTAACACTGTCGTTTTTTTTTCGGGTCGAAATTTTGAATTTCGATATCTCAGCTCTGGAAGGGTCTAGATCATCCATTTTTGCACTCAGGTCAAAGTCTCACGGCCCTCTATCATAATCCAGAGTTTTGAGAAGATTGGAGAAACTTAATTTTTCGCCCAAAAATGAAAAAAAACGAAAGGGGTAACACTGTCGTTTTTCTTTCGGGTCGAAATTTTGAATTTCGATATCTCAGCTCTGGAAGGGTCTAGATCATCCATTTTTGCACTCAGGTCAAAGTCTCACAGCCCTCTATCATAATCCAGAGTTTTGAGAAGATTGGAGAAACTTAATTTTTCGCCCAAAAATGAAAAAAAAAACGAAAGGGGTAACACTGTCGTTTTTTTTTCGGGTCGAAATTTTGAATTTCGATATCTCAGCTCTGGAAGGGTCTAGATCATCCATTTTTGCACTCAGGTCAAAGTCTCACAGCCCTCTATCATAATCCAGAGTTTTGAGAAGATTGGAGAAACTTAATTTTTCGCCCAAAAATGAAAAAAAACGAAAGGGGTAACACTGTCGTTTTTTTTTTCGGGTCGAAATTTTGAATTTCGATATCTCAGCTCTGGAAGGGTAGATCATCCATTTTTGCACTCAGGTCAAAGTCTCACAGCCCTCTATCATAATCCAGAGTTTTGAGAAGATTGGAGAAACTTAATTTTTCGCCCAAAAATGAAAAAAAAACGAAAGGGGTAACACTGTCGGTTTTTTTTCGGGTCGAAATTTTGAATTTCGATATCTCAGCTCTGGAAGGGTCTAGATCATCCATTTTTGCACTCAGGTCAAAGTCTCACAGCCCTCTATCATAATCCAGAGTTTTGAGAAGATTGGAGAAACTTAATTTTTCGCCCAAAAATGAAAAAAAACGAAAGGGGTAACACTGTCGTTTTTTTTTCGGGTCGAAATTTTGAATTTCGATATCTCAGCTCTGGAAGGGTCTAGATCATCCATTTTTGCACTCAGGTCAAAGTCTCACAGCCCTCTATCATAATCCAGAGTTTTGAGAAGATTGGAGAAACTTAATTTTTCGCCCAAAAATGAAAAAAAACGAAAGGGGTAACACTGTCGTTTTTTTTTCGGGTCGAAATTTTGAATTTCGATATCTCAGCTCTGGAAGGGTCTAGATCATCCATTTTTGCACTCAGGTCAAAGTCTCACAGCCCTCTATCATAATCCAGAGTTTTGAGAAGATTGGAGAAACTTAATTTTTCGCCCAAAAATGAAAAAAATGAAAGGGGTAACACTGTCGTTTTTTTTTCGGGTCGAAATTTTGAATTTCGATATCTCAGCTCTGGAAGGGTCTAGAGCCTACATTTTTGCACTCAGGTCAAAGTCTCACAGCCCTCTATCATAATCCAGAGTTTTGAGAAGATTGGAGAAACTTAATTTTTCGCCCAAAAATGAAAAAAAACGAAAGGGGTAACACTGTCGTTTTTTTTTCGGGTCGAAATTTTGAATTTCGATATCTCAGCTCTGGAAGGGTCTAGAGCCTCCATTTTTGCACTCAGGTCAAAGTCTCACAGCCCTCTATCATAATCCAGAGTTTTGAGAAGATTGGAGAAACTTAATTTTTCGCCCAAAAATGAAAAAAAACGAAAGGGGTAACACTGTCGTTTTTTTTTTCGGGTCGAAATTTTGAATTTCGATATCTCAGCTCTGGAAGGGTCTAGAGCCTACATTTTTGCACTCAGGTCAAAGTCTCACAGCCCTCTATCATAATCCAGAGTTTTGAGAAGATTGGAGAAACTTAATTTTTCGCCCAAAAATGAAAAAAAAACGAAAGGGGTAACACTGTCGTTTTTTTTTCGGGTCGAAATTTTGAATTTCGATATCTCAGCTCTGGAAGGGTCTAGATCATCCATTTTTGCACTCAGGTCAAAGTCTCACAGCCCTCTATCATAATCCAGAGTTTTGAGAAGATTGGAGAAACTTAATTTTTCGCCCAAAAATGAAAAAAAACGAAAGGGGTAACACTGTCGTTTTTTTTTCGGGTCGAAATTTTGAATTTCGATATCTCAGCTCTGGAAGGGTCTAGATCATCCATTTTTGCACTCAGGTCAAAGTCTCACAGCCCTCTATCATAATCCAGAGTTTTGAGAAGATTGGAGAAACTTAATTTTTCGCCCAAAAATGAAAAAAAAACGAAAGGGGTAACACTGTCGTTTTTTTTTCGGGTCGAAATTTTGAATTTCGATATCTCAGCTCTGGAAGGGTCTAGAGCCTACATTTTTGCACTCAGGTCAAAGTCTCACAGCCCTCTATCATAATCCAGAGTTTTGAGAAGATTGGAGAAACTTAATTTTTCGCCCAAAAATGAAAAAAAACGAAAGGGGTAACACTGTCGTTTTTTTTTCGGGTCGAAATTTTGAATTTCGATATCTCAGCTCTGGAAGGGTCTAGAGCCTACATTTTTGCACTCAGGTCAAAGTCTCACAGCCCTCTATCATAATCCAGAGTTTTGAGAAGATTGGAGAAACTTAATTTTTCGCCCAAAAATGAAAAAAAAACGAAAGGGGTAACACTGTCGTTTTTTTTTCGGGTCAAAATTTTGAATTTCGATATCTCAGCTCTGGAAGGGTCTAGAGCCTCCATTTTTGCACTCAGGTCAAAGTCTCACAGCCCTCTATCATAATCCAGAGTTTTGAGAAGATTGGAGAAACTTAATTTTTCGCCCAAAAATGAAAAAAAACGAAAGGGGTAACACTGTCGTTTTTTTTTCGGGTCGAAATTTTGAATTTCGATATCTCAGCTCTGGAAGGGTCTAGAGCCTCCATTTTTGCACTCAGGTCAAAGTCTCACGGCCCTCTATCATAATCCAGAGTTTTGAGAAGATTGGAGAAACTTAATTTTTCGCCCAAAAATGAAAAAAAACGAAAGGGGTAACACTGTCGTTTTTTTTTCGGGTCGAAATTTTGAATTTCGATATCTCAGCTCTGGAAGGGTCTAGAGCCTCCATTTTTGCACTCAGGTCAAAGTCTCACAGCCCTCTATCATAATCCAGAGTTTTGAGAAGATTGGAGAAACTTAATTTTTCGCCCAAAAATGAAAAAAAACGAAAGGGGTAACACTGTCGTTTTTTTTTCGGGTCGAAATTTTGAATTTCGATATCTCAGCTCTGGAAGGGTCTAGAGCCTACATTTTTGCACTCAGGTCAAAGTCTCACAGCCCTCTATCATAATCCAGAGTTTTGAGAAGATTGGAGAAACTTAATTTTTCGCCCAAAAATGAAAAAAAACGAAAGGGGTAACACTGTCGTTTTTTTTTCGGGTCGAAATTTTGAATTTCGATATCTCAGCTCTGGAAGGGTCTAGAGCCTCCATTTTTGCACTCAGGTCAAAGTCTCACAGCCCTCTATCATAATCCAGAGTTTTGAGAAGATTGGAGAAACTTAATTTTTCGCCCAAAAATGAAAAAAAAACGAAAGGGGTAACACTGTCGTTTTTTTTTTCGGGTCGAAATTTTGAATTTCGATATCTCAGCTCTGGAAGGGTCTAGAGCCTCCATTTTTGCACTCAGGTCAAAGTCTCACAGCCCTCTATCATAATCCAGAGTTTTGAGAAGATTGGAGAAACTTAATTTTTCGCCCAAAAATGAAAAAAAACGAAAGGGGTAACACTGTCGTTTTTTTTTCGGGTCGAAATTTTGAATTTCGATATCTCAGCTCTGGAAGGGTCTAGATCATCCATTTTTGCACTCAGGTCAAAGTCTCACAGCCCTCTATCATAATCCAGAGTTTTGAGAAGATTGGAGAAACTTAATTTTTCGCCCAAAAATGAAAAAAAAACGAAAGGGGTAACACAGTCGTTTTTTTTTCGGGTCGAAATTTTGAATTTCGATATCTCAGCTCTGGAAGGGTCTAGATCATCCATTTTTGCACTCAGGTCAAAGTCTCACGGCCCTCTATCATAATCCAGAGTTTTGAGAAGATTGGAGAAACTTAATTTTTCGCCCAAAAATGAAAAAAAACGAAAGGGGTAACACTGTCGTTTTTTTTTCGGGTCGAAATTTTGAATTTCGATATCTCAGCTCTGGAAGGGTCTAGATCATCCATTTTTGCACTCAGGTCAAAGTCTCACAGCCCTCTATCATAATCCAGAGTTTTGAGAAGATTGGAGAAACTTAATTTTTCGCCCAAAAATGAAAAAAAACGAAAGGGGTAACACTGTCGTTTTTTTTTCGGGTCGAAATTTTGAATTTCGATATCTCAGCTCTGGAAGGGTCTAGATCATCCATTTTTGCACTCAGGTCAAAGTCTCACAGCCCTCTATCATAATCCAGAGTTTTGAGAAGATTGGAGAAACTTAATTTTTCGCCCAAAAATGAAAAAAATGAAAGGGGTAACACTGTCGTTTTTTTTTCGGGTCGAAATTTTGAATTTCGATATCTCAGCTCTGGAAGGGTCTAGAGCCTACATTTTTGCACTCAGGTCAAAGTCTCACAGCCCTCTATCATAATCCAGAGTTTTGAGAAGATTGGAGAAACTTAATTTTTCGCCCAAAAATGAAAAAAAACGAAAGGGGTAACACTGTCGTTTTTTTTTCGGGTCGAAATTTTGAATTTCGATATCTCAGCTCTGGAAGGGTCTAGAGCCTCCATTTTTGCACTCAGGTCAAAGTCTCACAGCCCTCTATCATAATCCAGAGTTTTGAGAAGATTGGAGAAACTTAATTTTTCGCCCAAAAATGAAAAAAAACGAAAGGGGTAACACTGTCGTTTTTTTTTCGGGTCGAAATTTTGAATTTCTATATCTCAGCTCTGGAAGGGTCTAGAGCCTACATTTTTGCACTCAGGTCAAAGTCTCACAGCCCTCTATCATAATCCAGAGTTTTGAGAAGATTGGAGAAACTTAATTTTTCGCCCAAAAATGAAAAAAAACGAAAGGGGTAACACTGTCGTTTTTTTTTCGGGTCGAAATTTTGAATTTCGATATCTCAGCTCTGGAAGGGTCTAGAGCCTCCATTTTTGCACTCAGGTCAAAGTCTCACAGCCCTCTATCATAATCCAGAGTTTTGAGAAGATTGGAGAAACTTAATTTTTCGCCCAAAAATGAAAAAAAAACGAAAGGGGTAACACTGTCGTTTTTTTTTCGGGTCGAAATTTTGAATTTCGATATCTCAGCTCTGGAAGGGTCTAGAGCCTCCATTTTTGCACTCAGGTCAAAGTCTCACAGCCCTCTATCATAATCCAGAGTTTTGAGAAGATTGGAGAAACTTAATTTTTCGCCCAAAAATGAAAAAAAACGAAAGGGGTAACACTGTCGTTTTTTTTTCGGGTCGAAATTTTGAATTTCGATATCTCAGCTCTGGAAGGGTCTAGATCATCCATTTTTGCACTCAGGTCAAAGTCTCACAGCCCTCTATCATAATCCAGAGTTTTGAGAAGATTGGAGAAACTTAATTTTTCGCCCAAAAATGAAAAAAAACGAAAGGGGTAACACAGTCGTTTTTTTTTCGGGTCGAAATTTTGAATTTCGATATCTCAGCTCTGGAAGGGTCTAGATCATCCATTTTTGCACTCAGGTCAAAGTCTCACGGCCCTCTATCATAATCCAGAGTTTTGAGAAGATTGGAGAAACTTAATTTTTCGCCCAAAAATGAAAAAAAACGAAAGGGGTAACACTGTCGTTTTTTTTTCGGGTCGAAATTTTGAATTTCGATATCTCAGCTCTGGAAGGGTCTAGAGCCTCCATTTTTGCACTCAGGTCAAAGTCTCACGGCCCTCTATCATAATCCAGAGTTTTGAGAAGATTGGAGAAACTTAATTTTTCGCCCAAAAATGAAAAAAAAACGAAAGGGGTAACACTGTCGTTTTTTTTTCGGGTCGAAATTTTGAATTTCGATATCTCAGCTCTGGAAGGGTCTAGATCATCCATTTTTGCACTCAGGTCAAAGTCTCACGGCCCTCTATCATAATCCAGAGTTTTGAGAAGATTGGAGAAACTTAATTTTTCGCCCAAAAATGAAAAAAAACGAAAGGGGTAACACTGTCGTTTTTTTTTCGGGTCGAAATTTTGAATTTCGATATCTCAGCTCTGGAAGGGTCTAGATCATCCATTTTTGCACTCAGGTCAAAGTCTCACAGCCCTCTATCATAATCCAGAGTTTTGAGAAGATTGGAGAAACTTAATTTTTCGCCCAAAAATGAAAAAAAAACGAAAGGGGTAACACTGTCGTTTTTTTTTCGGGTCGAAATTTTGAATTTCGATATCTCAGCTCTGGAAGGGTCTAGATCATCCATTTTTGCACTCATGTCAAAGTCTCACAGCCCTCTATCATAATCCAGAGTTTTGAGAAGATTGGAGAAACTTAATTTTTCGCCCAAAAATGAAAAAAAAACGAAAGGGGTAACACTGTCGTTTTTTTTTCGGGTCGAAATTTTGAATTTCGATATCTCAGCTCTGGAAGGGTCTAGATCATCCATTTTTGCACTCAGGTCAAAGTCTCACAGCCCTCTATCATAATCCAGAGTTTTGAGAAGATTGGAGAAACCTAATTTTTCGCCCAAAAATGAAAAAAAACGAAAGGGGTAACACTGTCGTTTTTTTTTCGGGTCGAAATTTTGAATTTCGATATCTCAGCTCTGGAAGGGTCTAGATCATCCATTTTTGCACTCAGGTCAAAGTCTCACAGCCCTCTATCATAATCCAGAGTTTTGAGAAGATTGGAGAAACTTAATTTTTCGCCCAAAAATGAAAAAAAAACGAAAGGGGTAACACTGTCGTTTTTTTTTCGGGTCGAAATTTTGAATTTCGATATCTCAGCTCTGGAAGGGTCTAGAGCCTACATTTTTGCACTCAGGTCAAAGTCTCACAGCCCTCTATCATAATCCAGAGTTTTGAGAAGATTGGAGAAACTTAATTTTTCGCCCAAAAATGAAAAAAAACGAAAGGGGTAACACTGTCGTTTTTTTTTCGGGTCGAAATTTTGAATTTCGATATCTCAGCTCTGGAAGGGTCTAGAGCCTCCATTTTTGCACTCAGGTCAAAGTCTCACAGCCCTCTATCATAATCCAGAGTTTTGAGAAGATTGGAGAAACTTAATTTTTCGCCCAAAAATGAAAAAAAAACGAAAGGGGTAACACTGTCGTTTTTTTTTCGGGTCGAAATTTTGAATTTCGATATCTCAGCTCTGGAAGGGTCTAGATCATCCATTTTTGCACTCAGGTCAAAGTCTCACAGCCCTCTATCATAATCCAGAGTTTTGAGAAGATTGGAGAAACTTAATTTTTCGCCCAAAAATGAAAAAAAACGAAAGGGGTAACACTGTCGTTTTTTTTTCGGGTCGAAATTTTGAATTTCGATATCTCAGCTCTGGAAGGGTCTAGATCATCCATTTTTGCACTCAGGTCAAAGTCTCACGGCCCTCTATCATAATCCAGAGTTTTGAGAAGATTGGAGAAACTTAATTTTTCGCCCAAAAATGAAAAAAAACGAAAGGGGTAACACTGTCGTTTTTTTTTCGGGTCGAAATTTTGAATTTCGATATCTCAGCTCTGGAAGGGTCTAGAGCCTCCATTTTTGCACTCAGGTCAAAGTCTCACGGCCCTCTATCATAATCCAGAGTTTTGAGAAGATTGGAGAAACTTAATTTTTCGCCCAAAAATGAAAAAAAACGAAAGGGGTAACACTGTCGTTTTTTTTTTCGGGTCGAAATTTTTAATTTCGATATCTCAGCTCTGGAAGGGTCTAGAGCCTCCATTTTTGCACTCAGGTCAAAGTCTCACAGCCCTCTATCATAATCCAGAGTTTTGAGAAGATTGGAGAAACTTAATTTTTCGCCCAAAAATGAAAAAAAAACGAAAGGGGTAACACTGTCGTTTTTTTTCGGGTCGAAATTTTGAATTTCGATATCTCAGCTCTGGAAGGGTCTAGAGCCTCCATTTTTGCACTCAGGTCAAAGTCTCACAGCCCTCTATCATAATCCAGAGTTTTGAGAAGATTGGAGAAACTTAATTTTTCGCCCAAAAATGAAAAAAAACGAAAGGGGTAACACTGTCGTTTTTTTTCGGGTCGAAATTTTGAATTTCGATATCTCAGCTCTGGAAGGGTCTAGAGCCTCCATTTTTGCACTCAGGTCAAAGTCTCACAGCCCTCTATCATAATCCAGAGTTTTGAGAAGATTGGAGAAACTTAATTTTTCGCCCAAAAATGAAAAAAAACGAAAGGGGTAACACTGTCGTTTTTTTTTCGGGTCGAAATTTTGAATTTCGATATCTCAGCTCTGGAAGGGTCTAGAGCCTCCATTTTTGCACTCAGGTCAAAGTCTCACAGCCCTCTATCATAATCCAGAGTTTTGAGAAGATTGGAGAAACTTAATTTTTCGCCCAAAAATGAAAAAAAAAAACGAAAGGGGTAACACTGTCGTTTTTTTTTTTCGGGTCGAAATTTTGAATTTCGATATCTCAGCTCTGGAAGGGTCTAGATCATCCATTTTTGCACTCAGGTCAAAGTCTCACAGCCCTCTATCATAATCCAGAGTTTTGAGAAGATTGGAGAAACTTAATTTTTCGCCCAAAAATGAAAAAAAACGAAAGGGGTAACACTGTCGTTTTTTTTTCAGGTCGAAATTTTGAATTTCGATATCTCAGCTCTGGAAGGGTCTAGATCATCCATTTTTGCACTCAGGTCAAAGTCTCACAGCCCTCTATCATAATCCAGAGTTTTGAGAAGATTGGAGAAACTTAATTTTTCGCCCAAAAATGAAAAAAAACGAAAGGGGTAACACTGTCGTTTTTTTTTCGGGTCGAAATTTTGAATTTCGATATCTCAGCTCTGGAAGGGTATAGAGCCTCCATTTTTGCACTCAGGTCAAAGTCTCACAGCCCTCTATCATAATCCAGAGTTTTGAGTAGATTGGAGAAACTTAATTTTTCGCCCAAAAATAAAAAAAAACGAAAGGGGTAACACTGTCGTTTTTTTTTCGGGTCGAAATTTTTAATTTCGATATCTCAGCTCTGGAAGGGTCTAGAGCCTCCATTTTTGCACTCAGGTCAAAGTCTCACGGCCCTCTATCATAATCCAGAGTTTTGAGAAGATTGGAGAAACTTAATTTTTCGCCCAAAAATAAAAAAAAACGAAAGGGGTAACACTGTCGTTTTTTTTTTTCGGGTCGAAATTTTTAATTTCGATATCTCAGCTCTGGAAGGGTCTAGATCATCCATTTTTGCACTCAGGTCAAAGTCTCACAGCCCTCTATCATAATCCAGAGTTTTGATAATATTGGAGAAACTTAATTTTTCGCCCAAAAATGAAAAAAAACGAAAGGGGTAACACTGTCGGTTTTTTTTCGGGTCGAAATTTTGAATTTCGATATCTCAGCTCTGGAAGGGTCTAGAGCCTCCATTTTTGCACTCAGGTCAAAGTCTCACAGCCCTCTATCATAATCCAGAGTTTTGAGAAGATTGGAGAAACTTAATTTTTCGCCCAAAAATGAAAAAAAAAAACGAAAGGGGTAACACTGTCGTTTTTTTTTCGGGTCGAAATTTTGAATTTCGATATCTCAGCTCTGGAAGGGTCTAGAGCCTCCATTTTTGCACTCAGGTCAAAGTCTCACAGCCCTCTATCATAATCCAGAGTTTTGAGAAGATTGGAGAAACTTAATTTTTCGCCCAAAAATGAAAAAAAACGAAAGGGGTAACACTGTCGTTTTTTTTTCGGGTCGAAATTTTGAATTTCGATATCTCAGCTCTGGAAGGGTCTAGATCATCCATTTTTGCACTCAGGTCAAAGTCTCACAGCCCTCTATCATAATCCAGAGTTTTGAGAATATTGGAGAAACTTAATTTTTCGCCCAAAAATGAAAAAAAACGAAAGGGGTAACACTGTCGTTTTTTTTTCGGGTCGAAATTTTGAATTTCGATATCTCAGCTCTGGAAGGGTCTAGATCATCCATTTTTGCACTCAGGTCAAAGTCTCACAGCCCTCTATCATAATCCAGAGTTTTGAGAAGATTGGAGAAACTTAATTTTTCGCCCAAAAATGAAAAAAAACGAAAGGGGTAACACTGTCGTTTTTTTTTTCGGGTCGAAATTTTGAATTTCGATATCTCAGCTCTGGAAGGGTCTAGATCATCCATTTTTGCACTCAGGTCAAAGTCTCACAGCCCTCTATCATAATCCAGAGTTTTGAGAAGATTGGAGAAACTTAATTTTTCGCCCAAAAATGAAAAAAAACGAAAGGGGTAACACTGTCGTTTTTTTTTTCGGGTCGAAATTTTGAATTTCGATATTTCAGCTCTGGAAGGGTCTAGAGCCTCCATTTTTGCACTCAGGTCAAAGTCTCACAGCCCTCTATCATAATCCAGAGTTTTGAGAAGATTGGAGAAACTTAATTTTTCGCCCAAAAATGAAAAAAAACGAAAGGGGTAACACTGTCGTTTTTTTTTCGGGTCGAAATTTTGAATTTCGATATCTCAGCTCTGGAAGGGTCTAGATCATCCATTTTTGCACTCAGGTCAAAGTCTCACAGCCCTCTATCATAATCCAGAGTTTTGAGAATATTGGAGAAACTTAATTTTTCGCCCAAAAATGAAAAAAAACGAAAGGGGTAACACTGTCGTTTTTTTTTCGGGTCGAAATTTTGAATTTCGATATCTCAGCTCTGGAAGGGTCTAGATCATCCATTTTTGCACTCAGGTCAAAGTCTCACAGCCCTCTATCATAATCCAGAGTTTTGAGAAGATTGGAGAAACTTAATTTTTCGCCCAAAAATGAAAAAAAACGAAAGGGGTAACACTGTCGTTTTTTTTTTCGGGTCGAAATTTTGAATTTCGATATCTCAGCTCTGGAAGGGTCTAGATCATCCATTTTTGCACTCAGGTCAAAGTCTCACAGCCCTCTATCATAATCCAGAGTTTTGAGAAGATTGGAGAAACTTAATTTTTCGCCCAAAAATGAAAAAAAACGAAAGGGGTAACACTGTCGTTTTTTTTTTCGGGTCGAAATTTTGAATTTCGATATTTCAGCTCTGGAAGGGTCTAGAGCCTCCATTTTTGCACTCAGGTCAAAGTCTCACAGCCCTCTATCATAATCCAGAGTTTTGAGAAGATTGGAGAAACTTAATTTTTCGCCCAAAAATGAAAAAAAACGAAAGGGGTAACACTGTCGTTTTTTTTTCGGGTCGAAATTTTGAATTTCGATATCTCAGCTCTGGAAGGGTCTAGAGCCTACATTTTTGCACTCAGGTCAAAGTCTCACAGCCCTCTATCATAATCCAGAGTTTTGAGAAGATTGGAGAAACTTAATTTTTCGCCCAAAAATGAAAAAAAAACGAAAGGGGTAACACTGTCGTTTTTTTTTCGGGTCGAAATTTTGAATTTCGATATCTCAGCTCTGGAAGGGTCTAGAGCCTCCATTTTTGCACTCAGGTCAAAGTCTCACAGCCCTCTATCATAATCCTGAGTTTTGAGAAGATTGGAGAAACTTAATTTTTCGCCCAAAAATGAAAAAAAACGAAAGGGGTAACACTGTCGTTTTTTTTTTCGGGTCGAAATTTTGAATTTCGATATCTCAGCTCTGGAAGGGTCTAGAGCCTCCATTTTTGCACTCAGGTCAAAGTCTCACAGCCCTCTATCATAATCCAGAGTTTTGAGAAGATTGGAGAAACTTAATTTTTCGCCCAAAAATGAAAAAAAACGAAAGGGGTAACACTGTCGTTTTTTTTTCGGGTCGAAATTTTGAATTTCGATATCTCAACTCTGGAAGGGTCTAGATCATCCATTTTTGCACTCAGGTCAAAGTCTCACAGCCCTCTATCATAATCCAGAGTTTTGAGAAGATTGGAGAAACTTAATTTTTCGCCCAAAAATGAAAAAAAAACGAAAGGGGTAACACTGTCGTTTTTTTTTCGGGTCGAAATTTTGAATTTCGATATCTCAGCTCTGGAAGGGTCTAGATCATCCATTTTTGCACTCAGGTCAAAGTCTCACGGCCCTCTATCATAATCCAGAGTTTTGAGAAGATTGGAGAAACTTAATTTTTCGCCCAAAAATGAAAAAAAACGAAAGGGGTAACACTGTCGTTTTTTTTTCGGGTCGAAATTTTGAATTTCGATATCTCAGCTCTGGAAGGGTCTAGATCATCCATTTTTGCACTCAGGTCAAAGTCTCACGGCCCTCTATCATAATCCAGAGTTTTGAGAAGATTGGAGAAACTTAATTTTTCGCCCAAAAATGAAAAAAAACGAAAGGGGTAACACTGTCGTTTTTTTTTCGGGTCGAAATTTTGAATTTCGATATCTCAGCTCTGGAAGGGTCTAGATCATCCATTTTTGCACTCAGGTCAAAGTCTCACAGCCCTCTATCATAATCCAGAGTTTTGAGAAGATTGGAGAAACTTAATTTTTCGCCCAAAAATGAAAAAAAACGAAAGGGGTAACACTGTCGTTTTTTTTTCGGGTCGAAATTTTGAATTTCGATATCTCAGCTCTGGAAGGGTCTAGATCATCCATTTTTGCACTCAGGTCAAAGTCTCACAGCCCTCTATCATAATCCAGAGTTTTGAGAAGATTGGAGAAACTTAATTTTTCGCCCAAAAATGAAAAAAAACGGGTCGAAATTTTGAATTTCGATATCTCAGCTCTGGAAGGGTCTAGATCATCCATTTTTGCACTCAGGTCAAAGTCTCACAGCCCTCTATCATAATCCAGAGTTTTGAGAAGATTGGAGAAACTTAATTTTTCGCCCAAAAATGAAAAAAAAACGAAAGGGGTAACACTGTCGTTTTTTTTTCGGGTCGAAATTTTGAATTTCGATATCTCAGCTCTGGAAGGGTCTAGAGCCTCCATTTTTGCACTCAGGTCAAAGTCTCACAGCCCTCTATCATAATCCAGAGTTTTGAGAAGATTGGAGAAACTTAATTTTTCGCCCAAAAATGAAAAAAAACGAAAGGGGTAACACTGTCGTTTTTTTTTCGGGTCGAAATTTTGAATTTCGATATCTCAACTCTGGAAGGGTCTAGATCATCCATTTTTGCACTCAGGTCAAAGTCTCACAGCCCTCTATCATAATCCAGAGTTTTGAGAAGATTGGAGAAACTTAATTTTTCGCCCAAAAATGAAAAAAAAACGAAAGGGGTAACACTGTCGTTTTTTTTTCGGGTCGAAATTTTGAATTTCGATATCTCAGCTCTGGAAGGGTCTAGATCATCCATTTTTGCACTCAGGTCAAAGTCTCACGGCCCTCTATCATAATCCAGAGTTTTGAGAAGATTGGAGAAACTTAATTTTTCGCCCAAAAATGAAAAAAAACGAAAGGGGTAACACTGTCGTTTTTTTTTCGGGTCGAAATTTTGAATTTCGATATCTCAGCTCTGGAAGGGTCTAGATCATCCATTTTTGCACTCAGGTCAAAGTCTCACGGCCCTCTATCATAATCCAGAGTTTTGAGAAGATTGGAGAAACTTAATTTTTCGCCCAAAAATGAAAAAAAACGAAAGGGGTAACACTGTCGTTTTTTTTTCGGGTCGAAATTTTGAATTTCGATATCTCAGCTCTGGAAGGGTCTAGATCATCCATTTTTGCACTCAGGTCAAAGTCTCACAGCCCTCTATCATAATCCAGAGTTTTGAGAAGATTGGAGAAACTTAATTTTTCGCCCAAAAATGAAAAAAAACGAAAGGGGTAACACTGTCGTTTTTTTTTCGGGTCGAAATTTTGAATTTCGATATCTCAGCTCTGGAAGGGTCTAGATCATCCATTTTTGCACTCAGGTCAAAGTCTCACAGCCCTCTATCATAATCCAGAGTTTTGAGAAGATTGGAGAAACTTAATTTTTCGCCCAAAAATGAAAAAAAACGGGTCGAAATTTTGAATTTCGATATCTCAGCTCTGGAAGGGTCTAGATCATCCATTTTTGCACTCAGGTCAAAGTCTCACAGCCCTCTATCATAATCCAGAGTTTTGAGAAGATTGGAGAAACTTAATTTTTCGCCCAAAAATGAAAAAAAAACGAAAGGGGTAACACTGTCGTTTTTTTTTCGGGTCGAAATTTTGAATTTCGATATCTCAGCTCTGGAAGGGTCTAGATCATCCATTTTTGCACTCAGGTCAAAGTCTCACAGCCCTCTATCATAATCCAGAGTTTTGAGAAGATTGGAGAAACTTAATTTTTCGCCCAAAAATGAAAAAAAAAAACGAAAGGGGTAACACTGTCGTTTTTTTTTCGGGTCGAAATTTTGAATTTCGATATCTCAGCTCTGGAAGGGTCTAGATCATCCATTTTTGCACTCAGGTCAAAGTCTCACAGCCCTCTATCATAATCCAGAGTTTTGAGAAGATTGGAGAAACTTAATTTTTCGCCCAAAAATGAAAAAAAACGAAAGGGGTAACACTGTCGTTTTTTTTTCGGGTCGAAATTTTGAATTTCGATATCTCAGCTCTGGAAGGGTCTAGATCATCCATTTTTGCACTCAGGTCAAAGTCTCACAGCCCTCTATCATAATCCAGAGTTTTGAGAATATTGGAGAAACTTAATTTTTCGCCCAAAAATGAAAAAAAACGAAAGGGGTAACACTGTCGGTTTTTTTTCGGGTCGAAATTTTGAATTTCGATATCTCAGCTCTGGAAGGGTCTAGATCATCCATTTTTGCACTCAGGTCAAAGTCTCACAGCCCTCTATCATAATCCAGAGTTTTGAGAAGATTGGAGAAACTTAATTTTTCGCCCAAAAATGAAAAAAAACGAAAGGGGTAACACTGTCGTTTTTTTTTCGGGTCGAAATTTTGAATTTCGATATCTCAGCTCTGGAAGGGTCTAGATCATCCATTTTTGCACTCAGGTCAAAGTCTCACAGCCCTCTATCATAATCCAGAGTTTTGAGAAGATTGGAGAAACTTAATTTTTCGCCCAAAAATGAAAAAAAACGAAAGGGGTAACACTGTCGTTTTTTTTTTCGGGTCGAAATTTTGAATTTCGATATTTCAGCTCTGGAAGGGTCTAGAGCCTCCATTTTTGCACTCAGGTCAAAGTCTCACAGCCCTCTATCATAATCCAGAGTTTTGAGAAGATTGGAGAAACTTAATTTTTCGCCCAAAAATGAAAAAAAACGAAAGGGGTAACACTGTCGTTTTTTTTTCGGGTCGAAATTTTGAATTTCGATATCTCAGCTCTGGAAGGGTCTAGAGCCTACATTTTTGCACTCAGGTCAAAGTCTCACAGCCCTCTATCATAATCCAGAGTTTTGAGAAGATTGGAGAAACTTAATTTTTCGCCCAAAAATGAAAAAAAACGAAAGGGGTAACACTGTCGTTTTTTTTTCGGGTCGAAATTTTGAATTTCGATATCTCAGCTCTGGAAGGGTCTAGAGCCTCCATTTTTGCACTCAGGTCAAAGTCTCACAGCCCTCTATCATAATCCAGAGTTTTGAGAAGATTGGAGAAACTTAATTTTTCGCCCAAAAATGAAAAAAAACGAAAGGGGTAACACTGTCGTTTTTTTTTTCGGGTCGAAATTTTGAATTTCGATATCTCAGCTCTGGAAGGGTCTAGAGCCTCCATTTTTGCACTCAGGTCAAAGTCTCACAGCCCTCTATCATAATCCAGAGTTTTGAGAAGATTGGAGAAACTTAATTTTTCGCCCAAAAATGAAAAAAAAAACGAAAGGGGTAACACTGTCGTTTTTTTTTCGGGTCGAAATTTTGAATTTCGATATCTCAGCTCTGGAAGGGTCTAGATCATCCATTTTTGCACTCAGGTCAAAGTCTCACAGCCCTCTATCATAATCCAGAGTTTTGAGAAGATTGGAGAAACTTAATTTTTCGCCCAAAAATGAAAAAAAACGAAAGGGGTAACACTGTCGTTTTTTTTTCGGGTCGAAATTTTGAATTTCGATATCTCAGCTCTGGAAGGGTCTAGATCATCCATTTTTGCACTCAGGTCAAAGTCTCACGGCCCTCTATCATAATCCAGAGTTTTGAGAAGATTGGAGAAACTTAATTTTTCGCCCAAAAATGAAAAAAAACGAAAGGGGTAACACTGTCGTTTTTTTTTCGGGTCGAAATTTTGAATTTCGATATCTCAGCTCTGGAAGGGTCTAGATCATCCATTTTTGCACTCAGGTCAAAGTCTCACAGCCCTCTATCATAATCCAGAGTTTTGAGAAGATTGGAGAAACTTAATTTTTCGCCCAAAAATGAAAAAAAACGAAAGGGGTAACACTGTCGTTTTTTTTTTCGGGTCGAAATTTTGAATTTCGATATCTCAGCTCTGGAAGGGTCTAGATCATCCATTTTTGCACTCAGGTCAAAGTCTCACAGCCCTCTATCATAATCCAGAGTTTTGAGAAGATTGGAGAAACTTAATTTTTCGCCCAAAAATGAAAAAAAACGAAAGGGGTAACACTGTCGTTTTTTTTTTCGGGTCGAAATTTTGAATTTCGATATTTCAGCTCTGGAAGGGTCTAGAGCCTCCATTTTTGCACTCAGGTCAAAGTCTCACAGCCCTCTATCATAATCCAGAGTTTTGAGAAGATTGGAGAAACTTAATTTTTCGCCCAAAAATGAAAAAAAACGAAAGGGGTAACACTGTCGTTTTTTTTTCGGGTCGAAATTTTGAATTTCGATATCTCAGCTCTGGAAGGGTCTAGAGCCTACATTTTTGCACTCAGGTCAAAGTCTCACAGCCCTCTATCATAATCCAGAGTTTTGAGAAGATTGGAGAAACTTAATTTTTCGCCCAAAAATGAAAAAAAAACGAAAGGGGTAACACTGTCGTTTTTTTTTCGGGTCGAAATTTTGAATTTCGATATCTCAGCTCTGGAAGGGTCTAGAGCCTCCATTTTTGCACTCAGGTCAAAGTCTCACAGCCCTCTATCATAATCCTGAGTTTTGAGAAGATTGGAGAAACTTAATTTTTCGCCCAAAAATGAAAAAAAACGAAAGGGGTAACACTGTCGTTTTTTTTTCGGGTCGAAATTTTGAATTTCGATATCTCAGCTCTGGAAGGGTCTAGAGCCTCCATTTTTGCACTCAGGTCAAAGTCTCACAGCCCTCTATCATAATCCAGAGTTTTGAGAAGATTGGAGAAACTTAATTTTTCGCCCAAAAATGAAAAAAAACGAAAGGGGTAACACTGTCGTTTTTTTTTCGGGTCGAAATTTTGAATTTCGATATCTCAACTCTGGAAGGGTCTAGATCATCCATTTTTGCACTCAGGTCAAAGTCTCACAGCCCTCTATCATAATCCAGAGTTTTGAGAAGATTGGAGAAACTTAATTTTTCGCCCAAAAATGAAAAAAAAACGAAAGGGGTAACACTGTCGTTTTTTTTTCGGGTCGAAATTTTGAATTTCGATATCTCAGCTCTGGAAGGGTCTAGATCATCCATTTTTGCACTCAGGTCAAAGTCTCACGGCCCTCTATCATAATCCAGAGTTTTGAGAAGATTGGAGAAACTTAATTTTTCGCCCAAAAATGAAAAAAAACGAAAGGGGTAACACTGTCGTTTTTTTTTCGGGTCGAAATTTTGAATTTCGATATCTCAGCTCTGGAAGGGTCTAGATCATCCATTTTTGCACTCAGGTCAAAGTCTCACGGCCCTCTATCATAATCCAGAGTTTTGAGAAGATTGGAGAAACTTAATTTTTCGCCCAAAAATGAAAAAAAACGAAAGGGGTAACACTGTCGTTTTTTTTTCGGGTCGAAATTTTGAATTTCGATATCTCAGCTCTGGAAGGGTCTAGATCATCCATTTTTGCACTCAGGTCAAAGTCTCACAGCCCTCTATCATAATCCAGAGTTTTGAGAAGATTGGAGAAACTTAATTTTTCGCCCAAAAATGAAAAAAAACGAAAGGGGTAACACTGTCGTTTTTTTTTCGGGTCGAAATTTTGAATTTCGATATCTCAGCTCTGGAAGGGTCTAGATCATCCATTTTTGCACTCAGGTCAAAGTCTCACAGCCCTCTATCATAATCCAGAGTTTTGAGAAGATTGGAGAAACTTAATTTTTCGCCCAAAAATGAAAAAAAACGGGTCGAAATTTTGAATTTCGATATCTCAGCTCTGGAAGGGTCTAGATCATCCATTTTTGCACTCAGGTCAAAGTCTCACAGCCCTCTATCATAATCCAGAGTTTTGAGAAGATTGGAGAAACTTAATTTTTCGCCCAAAAATGAAAAAAAAACGAAAGGGGTAACACTGTCGTTTTTTTTTCGGGTCGAAATTTTGAATTTCGATATCTCAGCTCTGGAAGGGTCTAGATCATCCATTTTTGCACTCAGGTCAAAGTCTCACAGCCCTCTATCATAATCCAGAGTTTTGAGAAGATTGGAGAAACTTAATTTTTCGCCCAAAAATGAAAAAAAAAAACGAAAGGGGTAACACTGTCGTTTTTTTTTCGGGTCGAAATTTTGAATTTCGATATCTCAGCTCTGGAAGGGTCTAGATCATCCATTTTTGCACTCAGGTCAAAGTCTCACAGCCCTCTATCATAATCCAGAGTTTTGAGAAGATTGGAGAAACTTAATTTTTCGCCCAAAAATGAAAAAAAACGAAAGGGGTAACACTGTCGTTTTTTTTTCGGGTCGAAATTTTGAATTTCGATATCTCAGCTCTGGAAGGGTCTAGATCATCCATTTTTGCACTCAGGTCAAAGTCTCACAGCCCTCTATCATAATCCAGAGTTTTGAGAATATTGGAGAAACTTAATTTTTCGCCCAAAAATGAAAAAAAACGAAAGGGGTAACACTGTCGGTTTTTTTTCGGGTCGAAATTTTGAATTTCGATATCTCAGCTCTGGAAGGGTCTAGATCATCCATTTTTGCACTCAGGTCAAAGTCTCACAGCCCTCTATCATAATCCAGAGTTTTGAGAAGATTGGAGAAACTTAATTTTTCGCCCAAAAATGAAAAAAAACGAAAGGGGTAACACTGTCGTTTTTTTTTCGGGTCGAAATTTTGAATTTCGATATCTCAGCTCTGGAAGGGTCTAGATCATCCATTTTTGCACTCAGGTCAAAGTCTCACAGCCCTCTATCATAATCCAGAGTTTTGAGAAGATTGGAGAAACTTAATTTTTCGCCCAAAAATGAAAAAAAACGAAAGGGGTAACACTGTCGTTTTTTTTTTCGGGTCGAAATTTTGAATTTCGATATTTCAGCTCTGGAAGGGTCTAGAGCCTCCATTTTTGCACTCAGGTCAAAGTCTCACAGCCCTCTATCATAATCCAGAGTTTTGAGAAGATTGGAGAAACTTAATTTTTCGCCCAAAAATGAAAAAAAACGAAAGGGGTAACACTGTCGTTTTTTTTTCGGGTCGAAATTTTGAATTTCGATATCTCAGCTCTGGAAGGGTCTAGAGCCTACATTTTTGCACTCAGGTCAAAGTCTCACAGCCCTCTATCATAATCCAGAGTTTTGAGAAGATTGGAGAAACTTAATTTTTCGCCCAAAAATGAAAAAAAACGAAAGGGGTAACACTGTCGTTTTTTTTTCGGGTCGAAATTTTGAATTTCGATATCTCAGCTCTGGAAGGGTCTAGAGCCTCCATTTTTGCACTCAGGTCAAAGTCTCACAGCCCTCTATCATAATCCAGAGTTTTGAGAAGATTGGAGAAACTTAATTTTTCGCCCAAAAATGAAAAAAAACGAAAGGGGTAACACTGTCGTTTTTTTTTTCGGGTCGAAATTTTGAATTTCGATATCTCAGCTCTGGAAGGGTCTAGAGCCTCCATTTTTGCACTCAGGTCAAAGTCTCACAGCCCTCTATCATAATCCAGAGTTTTGAGAAGATTGGAGAAACTTAATTTTTCGCCCAAAAATGAAAAAAAAAACGAAAGGGGTAACACTGTCGTTTTTTTTTCGGGTCGAAATTTTGAATTTCGATATCTCAGCTCTGGAAGGGTCTAGATCATCCATTTTTGCACTCAGGTCAAAGTCTCACAGCCCTCTATCATAATCCAGAGTTTTGAGAAGATTGGAGAAACTTAATTTTTCGCCCAAAAATGAAAAAAAACGAAAGGGGTAACACTGTCGTTTTTTTTTCGGGTCGAAATTTTGAATTTCGATATCTCAGCTCTGGAAGGGTCTAGATCATCCATTTTTGCACTCAGGTCAAAGTCTCACGGCCCTCTATCATAATCCAGAGTTTTGAGAAGATTGGAGAAACTTAATTTTTCGCCCAAAAATGAAAAAAAACGAAAGGGGTAACACTGTCGTTTTTTTTTCGGGTCGAAATTTTGAATTTCGATATCTCAGCTCTGGAAGGGTCTAGATCATCCATTTTTGCACTCAGGTCAAAGTCTCACAGCCCTCTATCATAATCCAGAGTTTTGAGAAGATTGGAGAAACTTAATTTTTCGCCCAAAAATGAAAAAAAACGAAAGGGGTAACACTGTCGTTTTTTTTTCGGGTCGAAATTTTGAATTTCGATATCTCAGCTCTGGAAGGGTCTAGATCATCCATTTTTGCACTCAGGTCAAAGTCTCACAGCCCTCTATCATAATCCAGAGTTTTGAGAAGATTGGAGAAACTTAATTTTTCGCCCAAAAATGAAAAAAAACGGGTCGAAATTTTGAATTTCGATATCTCAGCTCTGGAAGGGTCTAGATCATCCATTTTTGCACTCAGGTCAAAGTCTCACAGCCCTCTATCATAATCCAGAGTTTTGAGAAGATTGGAGAAACTTAATTTTTCGCCCAAAAATGAAAAAAAAAAACGAAAGGGGTAACACTGTCGTTTTTTTTTCGGGTCGAAATTTTGAATTTCGATATCTCAGCTCTGGAAGGGTCTAGATCATCCATTTTTGCACTCAGGTCAAAGTCTCACAGCCCTCTATCATAATCCAGAGTTTTGAGAAGATTGGAGAAAATTAATTTTTCGCCCAAAAATGAAAAAAAAAAACGAAAGGGGTAACACTGTCGTTTTTTTTTCGGGTCGAAATTTTGAATTTCGATATCTCAGCTCTGGAAGGGTCTAGATCATCCATTTTTGCACTCAGGTCAAAGTCTCACAGCCCTCTATAATAATCCAGAGTTTTGAGAAGATTGGAGAAACTTAATTTTTCGCCCAAAAATGAAAAAAAACGAAAGGGGTAACACTGTCGTTTTTTTTTCGGGTCGAAATTTTGAATTTCGATATCTCAGCTCTGGAAGGGTCTAGATCATCCATTTTTGCACTCAGGTCAAAGTCTCACAGCCCTCTATCATAATCCAGAGTTTTGAGAAGATTGGAGAAACTTAATTTTTCGCCCAAAAATGAAAAAAAAACGAAAGGGGTAACACTGTCGTTTTTTTTCGGGTCGAAATTTTGAATTTCGATATCTCAGCTCTGGAAGGGTCTAGAGCCTACATTTTTGCACTCAGGTCAAAGTCTCACAGCCCTCTATCATAATCCAGAGTTTTGAGAAGATTGGAGAAACTTAATTTTTCGCCCAAAAATGAAAAAAAACGAAAGGGGTAACACTGTCGTTTTTTTTTCGGGTCGAAATTTTGAATTTCGATATCTCAGCTCTGGAAGGGTCTAGATCATCCATTTTTGCACTCAGGTCAAAGTCTCACGGCCCTCTATCATAATCCAGAGTTTTGAGAAGATTGGAGAAACTTAATTTTTCGCCCAAAAATGAAAAAAAACGAAAGGGGTAACACTGTCGTTTTTCTTTCGGGTCGAAATTTTGAATTTCGATATCTCAGCTCTGGAAGGGTCTAGATCATCCATTTTTGCACTCAGGTCAAAGTCTCACAGCCCTCTATCATAATCCAGAGTTTTGAGAAGATTGGAGAAACTTAATTTTTCGCCCAAAAATGAAAAAAAAAACGAAAGGGGTAACACTGTCGTTTTTTTTTCGGGTCGAAATTTTGAATTTCGATATCTCAGCTCTGGAAGGGTCTAGATCATCCATTTTTGCACTCAGGTCAAAGTCTCACAGCCCTCTATCATAATCCAGAGTTTTGAGAAGATTGGAGAAACTTAATTTTTCGCCCAAAAATGAAAAAAAACGAAAGGGGTAACACTGTCGTTTTTTTTTTCGGGTCGAAATTTTGAATTTCGATATCTCAGCTCTGGAAGGGTAGATCATCCATTTTTGCACTCAGGTCAAAGTCTCACAGCCCTCTATCATAATCCAGAGTTTTGAGAAGATTGGAGAAACTTAATTTTTCGCCCAAAAATGAAAAAAAAACGAAAGGGGTAACACTGTCGGTTTTTTTTCGGGTCGAAATTTTGAATTTCGATATCTCAGCTCTGGAAGGGTCTAGATCATCCATTTTTGCACTCAGGTCAAAGTCTCACAGCCCTCTATCATAATCCAGAGTTTTGAGAAGATTGGAGAAACTTAATTTTTCGCCCAAAAATGAAAAAAAACGAAAGGGGTAACACTGTCGTTTTTTTTTCGGGTCGAAATTTTGAATTTCGATATCTCAGCTCTGGAAGGGTCTAGATCATCCATTTTTGCACTCAGGTCAAAGTCTCACAGCCCTCTATCATAATCCAGAGTTTTGAGAAGATTGGAGAAACTTAATTTTTCGCCCAAAAATGAAAAAAAACGAAAGGGGTAACACTGTCGTTTTTTTTTCGGGTCGAAATTTTGAATTTCGATATCTCAGCTCTGGAAGGGTCTAGATCATCCATTTTTGCACTCAGGTCAAAGTCTCACAGCCCTCTATCATAATCCAGAGTTTTGAGAAGATTGGAGAAACTTAATTTTTCGCCCAAAAATGAAAAAAATGAAAGGGGTAACACTGTCGTTTTTTTTTCGGGTCGAAATTTTGAATTTCGATATCTCAGCTCTGGAAGGGTCTAGAGCCTACATTTTTGCACTCAGGTCAAAGTCTCACAGCCCTCTATCATAATCCAGAGTTTTGAGAAGATTGGAGAAACTTAATTTTTCGCCCAAAAATGAAAAAAAACGAAAGGGGTAACACTGTCGTTTTTTTTTCGGGTCGAAATTTTGAATTTCGATATCTCAGCTCTGGAAGGGTCTAGAGCCTCCATTTTTGCACTCAGGTCAAAGTCTCACAGCCCTCTATCATAATCCAGAGTTTTGAGAAGATTGGAGAAACTTAATTTTTCGCCCAAAAATGAAAAAAAACGAAAGGGGTAACACTGTCGTTTTTTTTTTCGGGTCGAAATTTTGAATTTCGATATCTCAGCTCTGGAAGGGTCTAGAGCCTACATTTTTGCACTCAGGTCAAAGTCTCACAGCCCTCTATCATAATCCAGAGTTTTGAGAAGATTGGAGAAACTTAATTTTTCGCCCAAAAATGAAAAAAAAACGAAAGGGGTAACACTGTCGTTTTTTTTTCGGGTCGAAATTTTGAATTTCGATATCTCAGCTCTGGAAGGGTCTAGATCATCCATTTTTGCACTCAGGTCAAAGTCTCACAGCCCTCTATCATAATCCAGAGTTTTGAGAAGATTGGAGAAACTTAATTTTTCGCCCAAAAATGAAAAAAAACGAAAGGGGTAACACTGTCGTTTTTTTTTCGGGTCGAAATTTTGAATTTCGATATCTCAGCTCTGGAAGGGTCTAGATCATCCATTTTTGCACTCAGGTCAAAGTCTCACAGCCCTCTATCATAATCCAGAGTTTTGAGAAGATTGGAGAAACTTAATTTTTCGCCCAAAAATGAAAAAAAAACGAAAGGGGTAACACTGTCGTTTTTTTTTCGGGTCGAAATTTTGAATTTCGATATCTCAGCTCTGGAAGGGTCTAGAGCCTACATTTTTGCACTCAGGTCAAAGTCTCACAGCCCTCTATCATAATCCAGAGTTTTGAGAAGATTGGAGAAACTTAATTTTTCGCCCAAAAATGAAAAAAAACGAAAGGGGTAACACTGTCGTTTTTTTTTCGGGTCGAAATTTTGAATTTCGATATCTCAGCTCTGGAAGGGTCTAGAGCCTACATTTTTGCACTCAGGTCAAAGTCTCACAGCCCTCTATCATAATCCAGAGTTTTGAGAAGATTGGAGAAACTTAATTTTTCGCCCAAAAATGAAAAAAAAACGAAAGGGGTAACACTGTCGTTTTTTTTTCGGGTCAAAATTTTGAATTTCGATATCTCAGCTCTGGAAGGGTCTAGAGCCTCCATTTTTGCACTCAGGTCAAAGTCTCACAGCCCTCTATCATAATCCAGAGTTTTGAGAAGATTGGAGAAACTTAATTTTTCGCCCAAAAATGAAAAAAAACGAAAGGGGTAACACTGTCGTTTTTTTTTCGGGTCGAAATTTTGAATTTCGATATCTCAGCTCTGGAAGGGTCTAGATCATCCATTTTTGCACTCAGGTCAAAGTCTCACAGCCCTCTATCATAATCCAGAGTTTTGAGAAGATTGGAGAAACTTAATTTTTCGCCCAAAAATGAAAAAAAACGAAAGGGGTAACACTGTCGTTTTTTTTTCGGGTCGAAATTTTGAATTTCGATATCTCAGCTCTGGAAGGGTCTAGATCATCCATTTTTGCACTCAGGTCAAAGTCTCACGGCCCTCTATCATAATCCAGAGTTTTGAGAAGATTGGAGAAACTTAATTTTTCGCCCAAAAATGAAAAAAAACGAAAGGGGTAACACTGTCGTTTTTTTTTCGGGTCGAAATTTTGAATTTCGATATCTCAGCTCTGGAAGGGTCTAGAGCCTCCATTTTTGCACTCAGGTCAAAGTCTCACGGCCCTCTATCATAATCCAGAGTTTTGAGAAGATTGGAGAAACTTAATTTTTCGCCCAAAAATGAAAAAAAACGAAAGGGGTAACACTCGTTTTTTTTTTCGGGTCGAAATTTTTAATTTCGATATCTCAGCTCTGGAAGGGTCTAGAGCCTCCATTTTTGCACTCAGGTCAAAGTCTCACAGCCCTCTATCATAATCCAGAGTTTTGAGAAGATTGGAGAAACTTAATTTTTCGCCCAAAAATGAAAAAAAACGAAAGGGGTAACACTGTCGTTTTTTTTTTCGGGTCGAAATTTTGAATTTCGATATCTCAGCTCTGGAAGGGTCTAGAGCCTCCATTTTTGCACTCAGGTCAAAGTCTCACAGCCCTCTATCATAATCCAGAGTTTTGAGAAGATTGGAGAAACTTAATTTTTCGCCCAAAAATGAAAAAAAAACGAAAGGGGTAACACTGTCGTTTTTTTTTCGGGTCGAAATTTTTAATTTCGATATCTCAGCTCTGGAAGGGTCTAGAGCCTCCATTTTTGCACTCAGGTCAAAGTCTCACAGCCCTCTATCATAATCCAGAGTTTTGAGAAGATTGGAGAAACTTAATTTTTCGCCCAACTGAATCTTTGGATGATATTATGCACTGTTGATGATGATAACTTCAAACTCTTTGCAATTTTTCTCTGAGAAACTCCTTTCTGATATTGCTCCACTATTTTTTGCCTCAGCATTGGGGGAATTGGTGATCCTCTGCCCATCTTGACTTCTGAGAGACACTGCCACTCTGAGAGGCTCTTTTTATACCCAATCATGTTGCCAATTGACCTAATAAGTTGCAAATTGGTCCTCCAGCTGTTCCTTATATGTACATTTAACTTTTCTGGCCTCTTATTGCTACCTGTCCCAACTTTTTTGGAATTTGTAGCTCTCATGAAATCCAAAAGGAGCCAATATTTGGCATGGCAATTCAAAATACCTCACTTTCAACATTTGATATGTCATCTATGTTGTATTCTGGAACAATCTCTGTGCATAAGGGTCAAGGCCGGAAAACCATACTGAATGCCCGTGATCTTCGGGCCCTTAGACGGCACTGCATCACACACAGGAATGCTACTGTAATGGAAATCACAACATGGGCTCAAGAATACTTCCAGAAAACATTATCAGTGAACACAATCCACCATGCCATTCAGCGTTGCCGGCTAAAGCTCTATAGGTCAAAAAAGAAGCCATATCTAAACGGGAACCAGAAGCGCAGGCGTTTTCTCTGGGCCAAGGCTCATTTAAAGTGGACTCTAGCAAAGTGGAAAACTGTTCTGTGGTCAGACGAATCAAAATTTGAAGTTCTTTTTGGAAAACTGGGACGCCATGTCATCCGGACTAAAGAGGACAAGGACAACCCAAGTTGTTATCAGTGCTCAGTTCAGAAGCCTGCATCTCTGATGGTATGGGGTTGCATGAGTGCGTGTGGCATGGGCAGCTTACACATCTGGAAAGGCACCATCAATGCTGAAAGGTATATCCAAGTTCTAGAACAACATATGCTCCCATCCAGACATCGTCTCTTTCAGGGAAGACCTAGTATTTTCCAACAAGACAATGCCAAACCACATACTGCATCATTTACAACATCATGGCTGCGTAGAAGAAGGATCCGGGTACTGAAATGGCCAGCCTGCAGTCCAGATCTTTCACCCATAGAAAACATTTGGCGCATCATAAAGAGGAAGATGCAACAAAGAAGACCTAAGACAGTTGAGCAGCTAGAAGCCTTTATTAGACAAGAATGGGACAACATTCCTATTCCTAAACTTGAGCAACTTGTCTCCTCAGTCCCCAGACGTTTGCAGACTGTTATTAAAAGAAGAGGGGATGCCACACAGTGGTAAAAATGGCCTTGTCCCAACTTTTTTGAGATGTGTTGATGCCATGAAATTTAAAATCAACTTATTTTTCCCTTAAAATTATGCATTTTCTCAGTTTAAACATTTGATATGTCATCTATGTTGTATTCTAAATATAATATTGAAATTTGAAACTTCCACATCATTGCATTCTGTTTTTATTCACAATTTGTACAGTGTCCCAACTTTTATGGAATTGGGTTTGTATATGAGTGAATCATAGAATCATTCACTGTTCAATGTTATGGTTTTTGTTGGTCTTTTAAATGAATGCTCTTCTGTTTTCAAGACTGAGATCCGAATCCGACACCACAGGTCCCTCTGCTGGTCAAACGATGTGTGTTTGTGTCACATGCTATTTTATTTATTTATTTATTTTTAAATAATAGCAGTGCTGTTATTGTTTACTAGAACTAAAACATGTTTTTTGTAAATTAAAAAAAATCGAAGCTGAAATAAAATATTAGATGGAAAAAAACTTAAAAACATTAGGCAACTATAAGCTTAAAAAAAAGTTTGTTTAAATCTAAACCTGAAATTTTTAGCACATAACAACAATTACTAAATATAAACTATGTAAATAAGTCAATTTAAAATAAAGAGACAGACAGACAAAGAGACTGACAGATAGTCAGGCAGACAGAGAGAGACAGTACCTCAGCCTGGTCATCACTGCATCGGGGAGTTTCAGTCTGGCAGTGAATGCTCTTAAAGATAAAGCTCGCAGAGCTCTATACGCCATTAAGAAGAAATTCCAAAACACTGAATTACCGATTCCAATCTGGTGTAAAATCTTTGATAGTGTGATCCAGCCCATTGCGCTGTATGGAAGTGAGGTGTGGGGTCCACTCAGTGATCAGATCTACACTAGATGGGACAGACATCCAGCAGAAGCCCTACACACAGAATTCTGCAAAATGATACTAAAACTACAAAGGAAAACACCCAATAATGTGTGTAGGGCAGAATTAGGCCGATTCCCATTGATTATTAATATGCAAAAAAGATCCCTCAAATTTTGGATGCATCTAAAATCAAGTCCCACAGAATCGCTACATTTTAAAGCATTACAGACCCAAGAACTGAACCCCGAAAAGAGCCTCCTCAGTCAGCTGGTCCTGAGACTCACTAACCCGACCAGCACTGCTCCTCACACACACACATCAGAATAAACCAAATTACCAAACACTCTAAAAATACATATCTGGAACATTGGGATCAGGAAACCAAAACACAAAGTAAACTACAATTCTATCGAAATCTGAAATCAAATTATGAAATGGAGGAATATCTCAGAGTGTGAGAGACACAAAGCAGAGACATATCCTGAGCAAGTACAGGCTGAGTGAACACAGTCTAGCCATCGAGATTGGCCGACACAGAAAGAGCTGGCTACCCCGAGAGCAAAGGGTGTGTGTTCAGTGTAGGACAGGAGAGATCGAAACAGAGACACACTTCCTCCTCCACTGCCACAAATACAGCTCGATCAGAGACCTCTACTTCAAAAAACTTAATAACTTAATACACAACTTTACAACCATGACTGAAGTAGAGCAGATAAAGATAATACTAGGAGAGGGACAGACAGACATACAGACAGAGAGATAGGCAGACAGACAGACGGGCAGACAGACAGGCAGAGAGACAGGCAGACAGAGAGAGACAGACAGACAGGCAGACAGAGAGACAGACGGGCAGACAGACAGAGATAGGCAGACAGATGGGCAGACAGACAGACAGACAGACAGACAGGCAGAGAGACAGGCAGACAGAGAGAGACAGACAGACAGACAGGCAGGCAGAGAGACAGACAGTCAGGCAGACAGAGAGACAGACGGGCAGACAGACAGAGAGACAGACAGAGATAGGCAGACAGACGGGCAGAGAGACAGGCAGACAGAGAGAGACAGACAGTCAGGCAGACAGAGAGACAGACGGGCAGACAAACAGAGAGACAGGCAGACAGAGAGACAGTCAGACAGAGAGACAGACAGACAGGCAGGCAGAGAGACAGAGAGGCAGGCAGAGAGACAGACAGAGACACAGACAGACAGAGAGACAGACAGGCAGAGAGACAGGCAGAGAGACAGACAGGCAGAGACACAGACAGACAGAGAGACAGACAGACAGACAAAGAGACAGTCAGACAGTCAGGCAGGCAGAGAGACAGACAGACGGAGAGACAGACAGACAGACAGACAGGCAGAGATGCCTGAGATTGATGCAGAGATTACAGTCATGCCAATAAAGCAATTTGAATTGAATTGAGAGGCAGAGAGACAGACAGACAGATGGAGAGACAATCAGACAGACAGAGAGGCAGAGAGACAGACAGACAATAGTTTGCTTTTTAAAAATATTGTATTATTGTTTTATTAATTTTAATTGATTATTTATTTATTATTTTTAATGTTTCATATTGATAACCTTGGATTTTTTGTTCTTATGCTATACCACAATAAATGTAAATAGTCAATAAAATTATTTTGATTAAAAAAATATATATATATTTCCACCTAGGCCTGGTTCCACAGACAGGGTTTAGATTAAGCCAGGATTAGGCACTCAGTAGGCCTTCATTGAGGACATTTAAGTATCTTTTATAAACATGCTTTAGTAAAAAAAAACATTATTGATGTGCATCTCAAGACAAAAAATAATGGCACTGATGTACTGATGAAGATTTCTCAGTGCAAGTTGCTTTCAGTTAAATCAGCTCAAACATGCATTTAGTCTGGGACTTAAGCCTCGTCTGTGAAACCAGATGATGATGTAACTGTTTTTTAAGTTTTTATAATATTTGTATGGAAAGAAGTCCTTTTCTCTGAGTTAGGATGCCACCTATGTAGGGCACTCATTAGGTTTTGGGGCAAGTCCTGCTATGTTTGTCTAAGCAATGAAGACTGTCGTCTACATTGATATTTGAGCATAATTGAGATACAGTTACAGTTTGTATTAATATTTTGAATCATTTTTTTTTTTTCTATTAGTTTTAGTTAACTATAACACACTCAGACCCCAGATGGACGCAGCAACACGACGCTTGGCTAAACCAATTACTTAAGTTCAGAATTCACTTCAGATGAACTAAATGAAATCAATCTCCCAGACAGGCAATATAAAGAAGTGTAAAACACAAGCGAGCTGGAGTCACTGATAACGCCAGTCAGAATATAAACATATACGCCAATTTCCTGCAAGACGACGAGACGTAATATCCCAGCAACCCCTGTGATTGACTGCTGCTTATCTGCATGTGTGTGTAAAACAAAAGTGTGTATGAAGCGTCCCAGCAGGCAGTGGCACAGTCAGCCGAGACGGTTGCCACGGTGACAGACAGACGAAGCCGACACCGGCGCCTGTGCGGAGGATTACAGATTAAAGAGTCTTCATTTAACTAGTGGCTGTTCATTAAAACTATTAGAGGCAAAACAATCAATTACAATGATTTACACCACACTTTCAATTTCCTTCTCAAATCTGATATTTTAGGCAAGATCTTTGGCATATTCGACTGCCACACATTAAATTATTTGCAGTCGGAACATTAACACGACACAAATTATTTGCAATCGGAACATTAACACGACACAACAAATTTCAGACAAACAAATATATCTTATATAAACGCTGCAACTATTAACATCACAGATTGAAAACATCTCATTATATGCTCAAACTTTATACAAGAGTTTGAGCTTCAGAAAACAGCAAATATCTGTTGTTATTTTTATAAAACTGCTAGTTAATCCTATTGATTTATCCATTGTATTTGAAAAGTTCATGAAATGTATATATAATTTGTTTTATATGTTAGTATTTACGTTTATCTCAATGATCATCTCAATTTATGTATTTACTGATTTTAATCAATTTTTATTCACGTAATAATTTAGTTCATTTTTGTTAAAATCATATTTATTTAGACTACTCAAATTTGATTTATATTTGTATTTATTTATTAACATATTTGTATTTATTTATCAATATTTTTAAATATTTCTATTGGGACTGTGCCATATTCAGTCAGTTACAATAGTTTGGTAACCATGTATTTCATTATACATACGTATATTATACATACATTCATTACGACATTCGTCAAGCATCCACTCTCTTTTTTCTCTGAATATTACTCTCTGGTCTGGTATGTGTCTTGCTTTTAACATCCGTCTGCATCACACCTTATATTTGCGCCCTTAAAGGGTTAGTTCACCCAACCCCGTAAGACTTTTGTCCATCTTCAGAACACAAATAAAACATTTTTTTGATGAAATCTGACTGCTGGATCACTCCTCCATAGGCTTCTACTGCGTGTTATTGAAACTTACCGGCCCAGAAAGTTAGTAAAAACAATGTTTAAAATAGTCCAAGTGACTACAGTGGCTCAACCATAAGTTTATCAAGCGACGAGAAAACATGACTATTGATTTTCTTCTGTGTGCGTCTCTGACGTGAGTCGCAGCTGGGAAATAATCCATATTCTCAGTTGGTCACCCTGCCCACCAGAGGCCAATCCAAACTTGATTGTCTGGCCATCTGAAAACACACACACACACACACACACACACACACACACACACACACACACACACACACACACACACACACACACGCACGTGTCTAGGGGTGGCTTCATGGAAAATAGTTTGTTCCAGAAGACAAATGTCAGGATGTGTGAGACTTTCCCACATCACACCAGGAAAACCCCATCTCTCCCCAGCAGAGGGAGTCGTAATACTACTAATCTACAGGAGGGACAGAGTTTATATGGGTTGTGTTTTACGATGCTCATCTGAGGGCAGAAACTGACTTCATGTGCTTCAGGTTACACACATTAAACAGCAAATACTATCTATATACATTTTTTTTAACTAATCCTATCAATTTGAATGCATTGGTAATGTCCCCATAATAGTCTAAACATACTGCATAAAATGTTAAATTAAAAACATTAACATATAATAATAATTTAATAATCTGATATATATATATATATATATATATATATATTTTTTTTTTTTTAATTATTTTAAATTTAAATAATTGGGGTTTTTTTCTAGATGAAAAATGTACAACATAGTAATTAATTCTTTTTTTTTTTTTTTTTTAATAAAAATGACTCACCGATGGCAGAAGGTTTACATGCAGGTGCAGTTTAAGAACCTGAAAAACACATTTAAGTAAATTAATTTCTGTAAATACAGCATTTTTAACTCAATAAGTTAGATTATACATAAGTTAATAAGCAAACGTACATGTAGAGAATGATGATCTCCTGAACGCTCCTCTCGCAACACTATCTGTACGACTGCAGGAAAGTCACATTACTGGGATTCGTGATAGTTTCCGGTTTCCACTCCTAAACTTGGGGTTTTCATAAACTATAATCCATAATCATCAAAATTATAACAAATAAAGACTTGAAATATCTCACTTTGCATGTAATGAGTCTAGTTTCACCTTTTAAGTTGACACATTTTTCGAGTTTCACCTGTAGAGTGATGCAGTTACTAATCTTAAGATCATATCATGCTTAAAATGCAACATGAACACACAACCAGGTTGCTTGAAAACCTTTTATTAAGTATTCAACACAAACTAGAGAAAAATAAAACTCCTACAAAACACAACGCTACACCTTCATTGCAATATCTTTACACAAGATAATTCAAGTATTCTGACTT